>NC_045437.1:165625010-165925010 GCF_002776525.5 Piliocolobus tephrosceles
TTGGGGTGGAGAGTTCTATAGATGTCTATTAGGTCCGCTTGGTGCAGAGATGAGTTCAATTCCTGGATATCCTTGTTAACTTTCTGTCTCGTTGATCTGTCTAATGTTGACAGTGGAGTGTTGAAGTCTCCCATTATTATTGTATGGAAGTCTAAGTCTCTTTGTAAGTCTCTAAGAACTTGCTTTATGAATTTGGGTGCTCCTGTGTTAGGTGCATATATATTTAGGATAGTTAGCTCTTCCTGTTGAATTGATCCCTTTACCATTATGTAATTGCCTTCTTTGTCTCTTTTGATCTTTGATGGTTTAAAGTCTGTATTATCAGAGACTAGGATTGCAACCCCTGCTTTTTTTTGTTCTCCATTTGCTTGGTAGATCTTCCTCCATCCCTTTATTTTGAGCCTATGTATGTCTCTGCCTGTGAGATGGGTCTCCTGAAGACAGCAGACTGATGGGTCTTGACTCTTTATCCAGTTTGCCAGTCTGTGTCTTTTAATTGGAGCATTTAGTCCATTAACATTTAAGGTTAATATTGTTATGTGTGAACTTGATCTTGCCATTATGATATTAACTGGTTATTTTGCTCGTTAGTCGATGTAGTTTCTTCCTAGCCTCAATGGTCTTTACATTTTGGCATGTTTTTGCAATGGCTGGTACCGGTTGTTCCTTTCCATGTTTAGGGCTTCCTTCAGGGTCTCTTGTAAGGCAGGCCTGGTGGTGACAAAATCTCTAAGCATTTGCTTATCTGTGAAGGATTTTATTTCTCCTTCACTTATGAAACTTAGTTTGGTTGGATATAAAATTCTGGATTTAAAATTCTTTTCTTTAAGAATGTTGAATATTGGCCCCCACTCTCTTCTGGCTTGTAGAGTTTCTGCCGAGAGGTCTGCTGTTAGTCTGATGGGCTTCCCTTTGTGGGTAACCTGACCTTTCTCTCTGGCTGCCCTTAAGATTTTTTCCTTCATTTCAACTTTGGTGAATCTAGCAATTCTGTGTCTTGGAGTTGCTCTTCTCGAGGAGTATCTTTGTGGTGTTCTCTGTATTTCCTGAATTTGAATGTTGGCCTGCCCTATACTAGGTTGGGGAAGTTCTCCTGGATGATATCCTGAAGAGTGTTTTCCAACTTGGTTCCATTTTCCCCCTCACTTTCAGGCACCCCAATCAGACGTAGATTTGGTCTTTTTACATAATCCCATACTTCTTGCAGGCTTTGTTCATTTATTTTTCTTCTTTTTTCTTTTGGTTTCTCTTCTCGCTTCATTACATTCATTTGATCCTCTATTGCTGATACTCTTTCTTCCAGTTGATCGAGTCAGTTACTGAAGCTTGTGTATTTGTCACGTATTTCTCGTGTCATGGTTTTCATCTCTGTCATTTCATTTATGACCTTCTCTGCATTAATTATTCTAGTTATCAATTCTTCCACTCTTTTTTCAAGATTTTTAGTTTCTTTGTGCTGGGTACATAATTCCTCCTTTAGCTCTGAGAAGTTTGATGGACTGAAGTCTTCTTCTCTCATCTCGTCAAAGTCATTCTGTGACCAGCTTTGATCCGTTGTTGGAGATGAGCTGTGCTCCTTTGCAGGGGGAGATGCGCTCTTGTTTTTTGAATCTCCAGGTTTCTGCCCTGCTTCTTCCCCATCTTTGTGGTTTTATCTGCCTCTGGTCTTTGATGATGGTGACATACTGATGGGGTTTTGGTATAGGTGTTCTTCCTGTTTGATAGTTTTCCTTCTAATAGTCAGGACCCTCAGCTGTAGGTCTGTTGGAGATTGCTTGAGGTCCACTGCAGACGTTGTTTGCCTGGGTATCAGCAGCAGAGGTTGCAGAAGATAGAATATTGCTGAACAGTGAATGTACCTGTCTGATTCTTACTTTGGGAGCTTCCTCTCAGGGATGTACTCCACCCTGTGAGGTGTGGGGTGTCAGACTGCCCCTAGTGGGGGATGTCTCCCAGTTAGGCTACTCAGGGGTCAGGGACCTACTTGATCAGGCAGTCTGTCCCTTCTCAGATCTCAGCCTCCGTGGTGGGAGATCCACTGCTCTCTTCAAATCTGTCAGACAGAGTCGTTCACGTCTGCACAGGCCTCTGCTGCTTCCCCTGTTGTTTTTCAGCTGTGCCCTGTCCCCAGAGGTGGAGTCTACAGAGACTGGCAGGTTTCCTTGAGCTGCTGTGAGCTCCACCCAGTTCGAGCTTCCCAGAGGCTTTGTTTACCTACTTAAGCCTCAGCAATGGTGGGCGCCCCTCCCCCAGCCTCGCTGCTGCCTTGCGGTTAGATCGCAGACTGCTGTGCTAGCAATGAGGGAGGCTCCGTGGCCGTGGGACCCTCCTGGCCAGGTGTAGGTATAAGCTCCTGGTGTGCCCGTTTGCTTAAAGCGCAGTATTGGGGTGGGAGTTACCCGATTTTCCAGGTGTTGTGTGTCTCAGTTCCCCTGGCTAGGAAAAGGGATTCCCTTCCCCCTTGCGCTTCCCAGGTGAGGCAATGCCTCGCCCTGCTTCAGCTATCGCTGGTCGGGCTGCAGCAGCTGACCAGCACCGATTGTCCGGCACTCCCCAGTGAGATGACCCCAGTACCTCAGTTGAAAATGCAGAAATCACCGGTCTTCTGTGTCGCTGGCGCTGGGATTTGGAGACTGGAGCTGTTCCCGCTTCAGCCTGTTGAGTAGCTGGGATTACAGACGTGCACCATCACACTTGGCTAATTTTTGTATTTTTAGTAGGGACAGGGTTTTGCCATGTTGGCCAGGCTGGTCTCAAACTCCTGGCCTCAAGTGATCTGCTGCCTTGGCCTTTCAAAGTGCTGGGATTACAGTTGTGAGCCACTCATGTCTGGCCTATAACCAAGGTCTTTCTGACTTCTTATCCTTCTGTCTCCCACCTATCTGTCTCCCCAGAGTGAGTCATAGAAGCTAGAATTCCTCTTCCCTAAAGCCAGCCATGAAACCCAGAGATAGAATCCCAACCTTCCCACATCTTTCTGTATAAAAGCTGGACATTAAAAAATTCCTGGACCTTTTTCTGCTTCTATTGAGATGATCATGTGATTTTTGTTTTTAATTCTGTTTATGTGGTGTATCATATTCATTGATTTGTTTATGTTAAACTGTCCCTGCATCCTACTTTGTCTGAGAGCAGGTCATTATATCCTCATTTCAGAGCAGTCCTGTCCCATGCTAGGGAGGAGAAGTGCTACACAGAGAAGTCAAGAAGAATCTGAATGGACAGGCCTTGCCGGTTTTCCCTGCTTGGTGTATCACCATTAAATCATACCCCTTCATTGAACCACATTTCTACACGGCTGCTCATTCTTTGTTGAACATTAGCATAAAAACAGTTCCCCTGGGTCTTTGAGTTTTCATTTCTGAATTCTCCTGTGTCACCTAAAACTTTAATTAATCTGTCTTTTGTTGTTAGCCATGACCCTTATGATGGGTGAGGAAAGGGATCATAACTTTCTGCCCCTACAAGAGCAAAATGAAACAGTAACATACAAGGTATACTGACAACCAAATATAGATGAAACTCATATATTCGACAAACATGAATAGCCAATGTTTCCCTAATCTCTATTGCCTATTCCATTCTAAAGTCTGTGAATACACCAGTTAGAACCAATTTACATGCACAGAATTTGCATGTGAAATTTTGAGTTGGTCAGATACAATTGAAGTGGGAGTCTTAGAATTTCAAAGATAGGCAAGACCTGCAAAATTATTCAATTCAACTGTCCACCTAATACATTACTCCATTCATGTTTGTAGCTCTTATATCTAATGAGAAGTGAGCAAGTTTCTGATAATTTAGTCTGCAAGAGCTTCAAAAGAAAAGAACATCTTTTTAAAATTTTCCTGAAAATATGTTTAGAAAGCAGTTCATGGTGTTTGCCAATGGTCCTCAGGTTGATTCTCATAGCTGTTGAGTTGGAGACGTTAGTGGGACAGTGGTGGGAAGCAGCAGAGAAGGGGCTCTTCAGAAGTTCTTGGAGTATCATATTATTGAGAATTATCATGTGACCATGAAATAAACAACATGGATTAATGCATTTGTTGATGATTGATTATATACACACACACACACACACACACACACACACACACACACACCGTTAGGGTTTGGGGAGAAAAAACCAAGACGGGAGAGAAATAGGGGTGTATTTGTGGAAGCAGGCAAGATATACAGAGGTAAGCATCACATCCAGAAGTTAGAATGACAAGAGAGAGGAGAAGCTAGAATAAAAGTATCATTTGATATAGAGGAGAAACTCTCAAATGGCATTTAAAAGGCCAGCGTTGTGAAGCTTCAACAGTAGCAAACATATTTTCTTTGACAGAGAAAGCTTGGGATTCATGAATCTGGAAGCACATAACCTTCTATATTCATGTGACATTTTCACTTACTGCTTGGACCACAAGATCGTATTTGTTATATATATATTATTGGATTTAATAATCTAAAAGGAAAAATAAGGATCTTCACCTAGGACTTCTAAAGGGCCCATGGACAAACCAGCAATCCTGAGAGGATCCAAAGGCCCTCAGAAGGAAGCGGACTGCTCCTGCAGGACCCGGGAGATACTCCAAATACTGTGAGGGCCCCAACTGCAGAAGTGGGAAAGGGAGACACTCCTCTCCTGAACACACACCCCCACTGGAGAAACTGAAGTTCTGTGTGCAGGAGAAGTTTCCAACCTTACCTGGAGCTGAGTCAATTTAGAGAGCCAAGGGAAATACAGGGGTAGAGGAAGCAGCAGAAAGGCTCTGGGAGCTCGTTGGGTCCTCTAGCAGGCCATTCCTGCCTGGCACCACAGAGATCCACTGGGAGGGTGGCCAGAGGAGCAGGGGGTAAAACTCCACAGAGAGAAGGAAATCTCTAGCTGAACTTTGTAACAATTTGAACGGGTGAGAGGTGAGAAACCTCCTGGCCAGGACTTGGGGGAAGGTGTAAATCCAGTGTGGAGATTCCACAGCGGCAGGAAGAACCAAGTCCTTTTCTTTTGAAGGTGGGGAGCGTGTAGGCTGGGTTAAGTTTTCAAGCCCGTCTCACTCACTACCTGGAAACAGACTTGGGCTATTGGTGGGGGTTTGGTGGGAGCGAGACCAGCCCTTTGGTTTGCGTGGGAGCTGGGTGAGACCTGTGACTGCCAGCTTTCCTCCACTTCCCTGACAAGCTTCATGACTCAGCCAAGAAGGCCATAATCCTCCTAGGTACACAACTCCAGTGGCCTGGGAATCTCACCTGCATCCCCCACAGCAGCCTCAGCAAGACCCACCCAAGGAAAATCTGAGCTCAGGCACACCTAACCCTGTCCCCACCTGATGGTGCTTCCCTACCCACCCTGGTAGTGGAAGACAAGGGCATACAATCTTGGGAGTTTGGGAGCCCCGCCCCCTGATGGTCCCTCTCCATACTACTACAGTTGATGCTCTCTGGAAAGTGCCACCTCCCTGCAGGAGGCCAACCGGCACAAAAATAGAGTATTAAACCACCAAAGCTAAGAACCCTCACAGAGTCCATTGCGCCCCCTGCCACCTCCACCGGAATAGGCATTGGTATCTATGGCTTAAAGATCCATAGATATTGCACATCATAGGACTCTGTGCAGACAACCCCTAGTACCAGCCTAGTGCCAGAAGAGAGACAATAATTCGGCTTACAGGAAGCCACATCCATAGGTACATGGGGAGAGTATTACATCAAGGGAACACCATGGGACAAAAGAATATGAACAACAGCCTTCAGCCCTAGACGTTTCCTCTGACAGAGTCTAACCAAATAAGAAGGAATCAGAAAATCAATCCTGGCAATATGAGAAAACAAGGCTCATTAACACCCCAAAAAAATCACCGTAATTCACCAAAAATGGATCCAAACTAAGAAGAAATCCCTGATTTACCTGAAAAAGAATTCAGGAGGTTAGTTATTAAGCTAATCAGGGAGGCACCAGAGAAAGGTGAAGCCCAATGCAAGGAAATCCAAACAATGATACAAGAAGTGAAGAGAGAAATATTCAAGGAAATAGTTAGCTTAAACAATAACAAGAACAACAACAAGAAAAGAAAACAATAAAAAATTCAGGAAACTGTGGACACACTTTTAGAAATGTGAAATGTTCTGGAAAGCATCAGCAACAGAACTGGACAAGTAGAAGAAAGAAATTCAGAGCTCGAAGACAAGGTTTTTGAATTAACCTAATCCAACAAAGATGAAGAAAAAAGAATAAGAAAATATGAACAAAGTCCCCAAGAAGTCTGGGATTATGTTAAATGACCAAACCTAACAATAATTGGTGTTCCTGAAGAAGAAGAGAATTCTAAAAGCTTGGAAAACATATTTGGGGGACTAATCCAGGAAAACTTCCTTACCTTGCTAGAGACCTAGACATCTAAATACAAGAAGCACAAAGAACACCTGGGAAATTCATCACAAAAATATCATTGCCTAGGCACATTGTCATCAGGTTATCTGAAGTTAAGACAGAGGAAAGGATCTTAAGAGCTGTGAGACAGAAGAACCAGGTAAACTACAAAGGAAAACCTATCAGATTAACAGCAGATTTCTCAGCAGAAATCCTACAAGCTACAGGGGATTGGGGCCCTATCTTTCGCTTCCTAAAACAAAACAATTATCAGCCAAGAATTTTGTATCCAGCAAAACTAAGCATCATATGTGAAGGAAAGATACAGTTTTTTTTCAGAGAAACAAATGCTGAGAGAATTCACCTTTACCAAGCCACCACTACAAGAACTGCTAAAAGATGCTCTAAATCTTGAAAAAAATCAAAACGGAATCTCTTTAAAGCACAAATCAAGCAGGGCCTACAAAGCAAAAATACAACTTAAAAAGCAAAAACAAAAAGCAAACAAAGCACACAGGCAACAAAGAACATGATAAATGCAATGGTACCTCACATTTCAATACTAACATTGAATTTAAATGGCTTAAATGCTACAATTAAAATATGTAGAACCACAGAATGGATAAGAACTCACCAACCAACCATCTGCTGCCTTCAGGAGACTCACCTAACACATAAGAACTCACATAATCTTAAAGTAAAGGGATGGAAATAGGTATTTCATGCAAATGAACACCAAAAGCAAGCAGGGGCATCTATTCTTATATCAGACCAAACAAACAGTTGAAAGAGATAAAGAGGGACATTATATAATGGTAAAAGGCCTTGTCCAACAGAAAAATATGACAATCCTAAACATATATGCACCTAACACTGGAGCTCCCAAATTTATAAAACAATTACTAATAGACCTAAGAATTGAGATAGCAGCACAATAATAGTGGGGGACTTGAGTACACCACTGACAGCACTAGACAGGTCATCAGGACAGAAAGTCAACAAAAAAACAATGGATTTAAGCTATACCTTGGAACAAATGGACTTAACAGATATATACAGAGCATTCATCCAACAACCGCAGAATACACATTCTATTCAATAGCACGTGGAACTTTCTCCAAGATATACCACATGATAGTCTACAAAAGGAGCCCCCCAAATTTAAGAAATTGATATTATGTCAAGCACTCTCTCAGACCACAGTGAAATAAAGCTAGAAATCAAAAACCATGCAAATACATAGACATCAAATAGCCTGCTCCTGAATGAGCACTGGGTCAAAAATGAAATCCAGATGGAAATTTAAAAAGTCTTCAAACTGAATGACAATAGTGACACAACCTCCCAAAACCTCTGGGATACAGCAAAGGCAGTGCTAAGAGGAAAGTTCATAGTTCACATCAGAAAGACCAAAAGAGCACAACCTGACATTCTGAGGTCACACCTCAAGAAACTAGAGAAACAAGAACAAACCAAACCCAAACCCAGCAGAAGAAAGCAAATAACCAAGATCAGAGCAGAACTATATGAAATTGAAACAAACAAAAACAAAAACAATACAAAACGTAAATGAAATAAAAAGCTGGTTCTTTGAAAAGATAAATAAAATTTATAGACCATTAGCAAGATTAAGCAAGAAAAGAAGAGAGAAAATCCAAATAACCTCACTAAGAAACAAAATATGGGATGTTACAACTGACACCATTGAAATACAAAAGATCATTCAATGCTACTATGAACACCTTTACACACATAAACTAGAAAACCTAGAAGAGAATGATGAATTCCTGGAAAAATGCAACTCTCCTAGCTTAAATCAGGAAGAATTAGATACCCCGAATCAACCAATAACAAGCAGCAAGATTGAAATGGTAACTAAAAAATTACAATGACAAAAGTCCAGGGTCAAACAGATTCACAGCAGAATTCTACCAGACTTTCAAAGAATTGGTACTGATCCTTTTAACACTATTCCACAAGATAGAGGAAAAAGGAACCCTCCCTAATGCATCCTATGAAGCTAGCACCACCCTAATACCAAAACCAGAAAAGGACATAACCAAAAAAAAAAAACCTTCAGACCAATATCCTTAATGAACATAGATGCTAAAATACTTAACGAAATACTAGCCAACCAAATCCAACAACATGTCAAAAAGATAATCCACCATGATCAAGTGGGTTTTATACCAGGGATGTAGAAATAGTTTGACATACACAAGTCAATAAATGTGATGCACCACATAAAGAGAATTAAAAACAAAAATCACATGATCATCTCAATAGATGCAGAAAAAGCATTCTACAAAATCCAGCATCACTTATGATTAAAACTCTGAGCAAAATTGGCATACAAGGTACATATCTTAATGTAATGAAAGCCATCTGTGACAAACTCACTGCCAACATAATACTGAATGGGGAAAATTTGAAATCACTCCCTCTGAGAACTGGAACAAGACAAAGATGCCCACTGTCACCACTCCTCTTCAACATAGTACTGGAAATCCTAGCCAGAGCAATGAGACAAGAGAAAGAAATAAAGGGCATCCAAATTGGCAAAGAGGAAGTCAAACTGTCACTGTTTGCTGATGATATGATCTTCTACCTTGAAAACACTAAAGATTCCTCCAGAAAGCTCCTAGAATTGATAAAAGACTTCAGCAGTTTCCAGATACAATATTAATGTACACAAATCAGTAGCTTTTCTACACACCAACAACGACCAAGCTGAGAATCAAATGAAGAGCTCAACCCCTTTTATAACAGCTGCAAAAAAAAAAAAAAAAAAACTTAGGAATATGCCTAACCAAGGAGTTGAAAGATTTCTATAAGAAAAACTACAAAACACTGCCGAAAGAAATCATAGATTATACAAACAAATGGAAACACGAAGAACAAATCTGAAGGCATCATACTACCTGATTTCAGACTATACTATAAGGCCATAGTCACAAAAACAGCATGATACTATTATAAAAATAGGCAGAATGGAACAGAATGGAAAACTCAGAAATAAACCCAAATATTTACAGCCAACTAATCTTCGACAAAGCAAACAAAAACATGAAGTGTGAAAAGGACACCCTTTTCAACAAATGGTGATGAGATAATTGGCTAGCCGTATGTTGGAGAATGAAACTGGATCCTCATCTCTCACCTTATACAAAAATCAACTCAAGAGGGATTAAGGACTTAAACCTAAGACCTTAAACTATAAAAATTCTAGAAGATAAAACTGGAAAAATGCTTCTAGACTTTGGCTTAGGCAAGGATTTCATGACCAAGAACCCAAAAGCAAATGCAATAAAAATGAACATAAGGAGCTGGGACCTAATTAAACAAAATAACTTTTTTGCATGGCAAAAGGAACAGTCAAAAGGGTAAATAGACAACTCACAGAGTGGGAGAAAATCTTCATAATCTATACATCTGACAAAGGACTAATATCCAGAATCTACAACGAATTCAAACAAATCAGTAAGAAAAAAAAATCCCATAAAAATGTGGGGCTAAGGACATAAAGACAAACCTCAAAAGAAGATATAAAATGGCCAACAAACATATGAAAAAATGCTCAACATCACTAATGATCAGGGAAATGCAAATCAAAACCACAATGCAATACTACCTTACCGCTGCAAGGATGGCCATAACAAAAAAAATAAAAAAAACAGAACAAAACAGTAGATGTTGGCATGGATGCAGTGAAGAGAGAACACTCCTACACTGCTGGTGGGAATGTAAACTAGTACAGCCACTATGGAAAACAGTGTGGAGGTTCCTCAAATAACTAAAAGTAGAACTACCATTTGATCCAGGAATCCTACTACTAGGTATCTACTCAGAGAAAAATAAGTCATTATTCAAAAAAGATACTTGTACATGCATGTTTATAGCAGCACAATTCACAATTGCAAAATCATGGAACGAACTCAAATGCCCATCAATCAACAAGTGGATAAAGAAACTGTGTTAGATATATATGATGGGATACTACTCAGACAAAAAGGAATGAATTAACAGCATTTGCAGTGACCTGAATGAGATTGGAGACTATTATTCTAAGTGAAGTAACTCAGGAACAAAAAACCAAAAACCGTATGTTCCCACTGATATGTGGTTGCTAAGCTATTAGGACACGAAGGCCTAAGAATATACAATGGACTGTGGGGACTTAGGAAGAAGAGTGGGAGGGGGGCAAAGGATAAAAGTCCATAAATAAGGTGCAGTGTATACTGCTCGGGTGATCTCACAAATCACCACTAAAGAACTTATTCATGTAATCAAATACAACCTGTGCTGCAATAACGTATGGGGTAAAAAAGACGTTGGTATGGGCAGACTTTTTGGGGTAAGGCCTTAAAAGCATAAGCAACAAAAGCAAAAATAGACAAATGATTATGTCAAGTTAAAAGCCTTCTGCACAGCAAAGGAAACACTCAACAAAGTGAAGAGACAACCAAAAAGTGGGAGAAAATATTTGCAAATTATTCATCCTACAGGGGATTGATAACCAGAATACATAAAGAATTCAAACAACTCAATAGCAAAACTAATCATCTGATTTTAAAAATTGGACAAATAGTCTCTCAATATCTGTCCTATGTCGTTTTCTTTCATACCACATCCTAATTCATCATTGACTCTATACACACTTTTTCAAAAGCTCCATAAACCAATTGCTGAAAAGCAAAATAAATAAATAAATAAATGGGCCATGGATAGAATTCAGGGGCCTATGAACTTGAATGGGGGAAAAGAACTTTATTTTTACTAATCTCTAACTGTAATTCAGTGTTTCCTTCAATTCTGCATTTAGGCAAAAACATCACAGTAGTCTCAGAAGCACTTGTGACTTTGTCACTGATAAAACTCACAGATGATTTTGTATTGCATTAAAGTTTTTGCTGAAAAGTTGTTACTGCCCAATCGCTTAGCTCAACATTATGATAGATATTCCACCCTTCACCCTATTCTGTTATTTAATGAATTAATACATATGTATATACATTACTATATCACAAACCTGTCTGTTAAAACAGTTTGATAAGAATATTCAATATAATTGATTTTCTCTGTATTCTGGATTTTATTTTCCACATGTAAAAACACTGCTCTGACAAGGTGTTCATAAGCTCCACCAGCTAAGACAACCTACCTTTGACTCAGGAAGAGCACTTTGCCTAAGAGAAAACACTAACTCTGAGGCTATGTGAGCCCACCCCTGTCCAAGGATACTCTTAGAGCTATCCGGCATTCCTTCTCTGATGTGACTGACATAAGCATCCTACAGGCAGCTGGAGGGCTCTGATTCCTGCAAATGATGCCACAGTATAGAAAGGGAAGAGGAACACTCTTCCTGTCAACGAGGGATTCTTATTTAGCTCTATTAATAAGATTTGATGGTAATACAACTTGATAGTATTCTTCTGGAAAGTTAAAACAGATTCACATAATTATGTTTATAAAGGAAATAGACATATAGAAATGACACTTAGGACACCTTCTCTGGATTGAGAATGATTTAACTGGTTTAAGTTGACAAATGTGTCAGTGCTCATGTTCTGAAGATTCCCATTTTTTCAGTAGGTATAATGATCCCAAACCCAGTTGAAATCAGGAAAGCTTAAACACAAAGGTGCAAACATCCATTTGCTTGAAGCAATTGTATTTTGCCCACATTGTCTGCACCATTCTGTGCATATAACACTCTTGTGATAATTCCATCCAAATGGACAGACGGCAATGAAGGGGGCGGGAGAGGGAAACAGGAAAGCTCCATAGCTATGGTTTGTGTGTTTCCAACAAAAGACGCACCTACCCAGCTCTGTCTCTTTCAAGCAGCTACGGCGTGGAGCTTATAGCAGATGGTTCTGCCACGTCAGGCCCACAGCTGTGTGTGCCTGGCACAAGAACAATGTTTGAATTCTGTACAGAAATTTTGTAAGATATGTTTCTTGTTGCCTTTTCATGAATTTTATTTGGTAATTTTTTTAAAACCATAAAGAGTCTGGAGACCATATTGAGAAAATGTTGGCAAGGGAAAGCTATTTGTTAGCTAGCCAAATTTATTTAAAGAGGATCAATCACATATAATTCCTGGAAGAGAAGCAGCCCGTTGGCACTGATTTTGCATCCCAACAAACTCAGAGTTTGAACTGCAGCCACTCAGTGTTTCCTTCCCTGCTCTCTTAAAATTAGATTCCTTACCAACTTTCACAGCCAGGTAGGAAAGAGGGCCTGAGAATTTCCTTCTTAGTGTATCCAACACACATCATTTCAGACTTGGGGGAAAGAAGTAGAAAGCATTCAGAATTTTTTTAGCAAATAGGGGTACAACGTTGCCTGATTTTATAAAAGCGATGCTGACTCACTTCTGGGGAAGACCTTGAAGGACTTTTGCCATCTTTTTTCTAGAAATACTTAGGAAAAAATCACAGGACTGTTTCTATGTCCCCTACTTCTGCTACCCCTAAGTTTAACCTTGCACATGGGCAGGGGTGGGCCTGGGGGTTGTGTACGTGTGTACATGTGAACAGAACTCAACTTCATTTGAGCTGATTTTCCAAGATAACCCAGCAAATTGGAATAAATCCAGATGTAAGACACAGGACCCTCTAATTCTGACCACATGTATAATTTAGCAGGATCCACTGATGTATTTAAAGAATACTGAACTTTCAAGCTGAGATATAAACACTGTGTGGGTTTCAATTTTTTTTTTTCTTCTTTTTTTAAAGGAAAATGCCTACTTTTCCTTTGGAAACCCTGTCATTTCCTCCTGAATCCCTTAATCCGAAACTTGGTGTCTAAAACAAATTTAGGGTGGTTCCTACTATTTTGTTGAAAGGCCCCGGGGATTGTTACTGTTATCAGAGTAAGGGGTCCAGTACCATTCATGATGTTATTCAATAGCCTGTCGGGCTGTCTGCACCTGGCAGCCAGCACTCACTCCAGGCTGTTCTTAGAGCTGCTCCCCTGATTGACAGTATCCTGTGACCAGGGTCAGAGCCGTAGCAGCTGCACGTGGGAGCAGATTCCTCTCACTCACATTTGATGGATAAAGCAGAAGAATCTGGCAGTGAGATCCATATTAATGGCTGAAGCCAGCTTTCTCTTTCATGATTTTCTTGCTTTTTCATTTTGTTTGAGATTGATTTTGAAAGTGAACTTTGTTCCACACTGTAGCCTATGGCAGTGGGCAAATGAGATGGAACTGCACAGAGAAATAGCATTCATACTGCACATACCAAAAGTAGATGTATGAAAAATGGAAATGACAAGGGTGGTTGGGGCTGACTTGCTTTTTGCAGGAGCTGAAGTTCTGCCAGATTTATTGAGGGAGGCTGCATGGTGAAGAATTCACTGCAGTTTAAGAAATCTTCACATAACCCCCTTTCCTGGAGAGAAATAAAAGCTGGCTCGCAAGTGCCCAAGCAGATACAAAGAGGAAGGAAAAATCACATCAGCAACCACAACTCAAATGCCCATGCTACACTCATTTGCTGGGTGGGATGCTTTGTTAGGAATCAAGAGGCTTTGCAAACTCAGTGTAAGAAAAGAAATCCAGAATGGCTAGTAATGACCATCTGAAAAAGACAACACCATCTCCAAAGAACAGACGCCCCCAACTTCCACCCCACTCCTGCCAGATTCTGTCACCTCCAAAGCAATTTTGTCAGTGGAGGCAGTTGAGGTTGCATTTTATTTGTAATGAAACTTACTATAAATTATTCTCATCCTTCTCATGGTCTTTATTCCTACTACTTCTTTTGTGAAGAGTTTTTCCAGTCTGTGATTTGTCTTCTTACTATCTTAACACTGTGTTTCACACCATAGAAGTTTTCCATTTTAATGAAGTTCAGCTTATCAGTGATATTTTTTCACGGATTGTGCCTTTGTTAAAAATGTCATCACCATACCCACGGTTGCCTAGGGTTTCTTTTATTATTTTCTAGGAATTTTATAGATTTGTGTTTGTTTTCAGGTATACGATCATTTTGAATTAATTTTTGTGAAGCGTATAAAGTCTGTGTCTAGATTCATTATTTCTGCATGTGAATGTCCAACTGTCCTTGCAGCATTTATTGAAAAGGCTGCCTTTTCTCTGTTGTTCTGTTTTTGCTATTTTGTGAAAGATCAGTTGTCTTAGTCTGTTTTGTGCTGCTGTAACAGAATACCATGGATTGGGTAATTTTTAACAAACAGAAATTTATTAGCTTATGGTTCTGGAGGCTGGAGAGTCCAAAATTGTAGGGCTGGCAATTGGCAAAGACTTTTTTGCTGTGTCACTCAATGATGGAAGAGCAGAGAGAGAGAGAGAGAGAGAGAGAAAGGGAACCAAACTCATCGTTTTATAAGAAATCCACTGCTTGATAATGGCATTAATATATTCATGATTGTAGAGCCCTCAGAGCCTAATCATTAGGCCTCACCTCCCAACATCAACACATTGGAGATCAAGTTCCCAGCACATAAACTTTGGGGACAAATTCAAACCATAGCAAGTGTATTTATGTGGGTCTATTTCTGGGTTCTTTTTTTTGTTCCATTGTCTTTCTTTCACTCATACCACATTGTCTTGAAGTCAGGTTGTGTCAGTCCTCTCACTTTGTTTCTCTCCGTCAATATTGTGTTGGCTATTCTAGGTGTTTTGTCTCTCCTTATATGCTTTGAAATCAATTTAGTGATCTCTACAAAATAACTCGCTAGGAACATTTCCATTACTTCTTTTATGTAGAATTTCTCATAGTGACATATCTTAGAGAATTTTTAAAAATTATAATGCCCAGCCCTCCTTTCAAGGATTCTGCCTTAATTAGGCTGGGGTAGGCAGACTCATCAGTATGGTCTATAGCTTCCCAGAGATGATTCTTATATATCAAACCAATATATCTATATATCAAATTACTATGATTTATAAAAGAATGTTGGTAGAAATATGGACAGTAAAGGCCATTCTGAAGAGGTCTCAGATGAAAAAGAGGAATATCTTATTGGAAACTAGAGAAAAGGCCATCCTTTTAAAGTGGGAAAGAACTTGGTTGAATTGTGTCCATACCCTAGGGCTTTATGAAAGGTAGAGCAATGAAGCAGGGTATGTGGTGTAAACATTTCTAAGCAAAATATAGTCATTTGCTGCATAACAACATTTTGGTCAATGGTAGACCACATTTACAATGGTGGTTCCATAAAATTATAATGGGGCCAAAAAAATCCTATCACCTACTGATATTGTAGCCATTATAATGCAATGCATTAGAGCAATACATTACTCAAATGTTTGTGGTGATGCTGGTGTAAACAAACCTATTTTGCTACCAGACATAAAATTATAGCACATACATTTTATGCCCTTTATTTATTTCTCTTGCCTGATTGCTCTAGCTAGGACTTATAGTACTACATTAATCAGAAGTGGCAAAAGTAGGCGTCATTGTCTTGTTCCAGTTCTCAGGGAAAAATCTTTTCAACTTTTCCCCATTCAACTTTTCCCCATTCTGTATGAGGGTGGCTGTGGATTTCTTGTATAAGGCTTTTATTATTTTGAGGTGTATCCCTTCTATGCTGCGTTTGTTGGTAGTTTTACCATAAAGGGATACTGGAGTTTAATGAATGCTTTCCTTGCATTGATTGAGATGATCATATGGTTTTTGTTTTTAATTGTTTATGTGATGTATCACATTTATCGACTTGCATATGTTAAACTATCCCTGCATTGCTGCACTGAAACTTATTTGATCACTGGTGTATTATCTTTTTGATGTGCTGTTGGATTTGGCTTGCTAGTATTTTGTTGAGGATTTTGGCATTTGTGTTCATCAGGGACACAGGTGTGTGGGTTTCTTTTGTTTGTTATGTACTTTCCTGGTTTTGGTATCAGGGTGATACTGGCTTCATAGAATGAGTTAGAGAGGATTTCCTCTTTCTCAATCTTTTGTGATAGTTTCAGTAGGTTTTCTACCAATTCTTATTTGACTGGCTGGTAGATTTGCCATTTGGCCCTAGGCTTTTTTGTTATTGGCAATTTTTGTATCGTTACTGATTAAATCTCACTGCTCATTATTGGTCTGCTCAGGATTTCTATTTCCTCCTGATTCAAGCAAGGAGGGTTGTATATTTCCAAGAATTTATCCATTTCCTCCAGATTTTCTAGTTTTTATGCATAGAAGCACTCACAGAAGTCTCGAATGATCTTTTGTATTTCTGTGGTGTCAGATTTAATGTCTCCATTTGTTTCTAATTGAGCTTATTTGGATCTTCTCCCTTCTTTTCTTGGTTAATCTTGCTAATGTTCTATCAATTTTGTTAATCTTTTCAAGGAACCAACTTTTAACTTCATTGATTTTTTGTAATATTTTGTTCTTCATTTCAATTTTATTTAGTTCTGCTCTAATCTTTGTTATTTCTTTTCTTCTACTAGATTTGGGCTTATTTTTTTCTTGTTTCTCTAGTTCCTCGAGGTGTGATATTAGGCTGTCAATTTGTGTTCTTTTGGACTTTTTGATGTATGCATTTAGCACTATAAACTTTCTTCTTAGCACTGCTTTTGCCATATTCCAGAGGTTTTGATTACTTGTGTCACTGTTATTCATTTTGAAGAATTTTAACATTTCCATTGTTATTTCATTGTTATCCCAATCATTCAAGAGCAGATTTTTTAATTTCCATGTATTAGTATATTTTTGAGGGTTCCTTTTGGAGTTGACTTCTAGTTTTACTTTACTACAGTTTAAGAAGATGCTTGATATAATTTTGATTTTTTAAATCTATTGAGACTTGTTTTGTGGCCTATCATATTTATCTATTTGGGAGAACGTTCCATGTGCTGATCAGATGAATGCATATTCTGCAGTTCATAGGTAGAATGTTTCTTAAACATCGGTTAAGTCCACTTGTTCTAGAGTGTAGTTTATATCCAATGTTTCATTGCTGATATTTCTGCCTTGATGATCTATCTCATGCTATCAGCAGATTGTTAAATTTCCCCACTATTATTGTGTGGCTACCTCTTTTATTAGGTCTAGCAATAATTGTTTTACAAATCTGGGAGCTCCAGATTTAGGTGAATATATATATTTCAGGATTGTAACATCTTCTTGTTGGATTCTTTCTATCACATATATATTCTTTGTTTTTTTTTTTTTTTTTTTTACTGTTGCTTTAGCATCTGTTTTTTCTGAGGTAAAAATAGTTACTTGTGCTCTCTTCTGTTTTCTATTTGCATGAAATATATTTTTTCATCCTTTCACCTCAAATCTAAGAATCTTTTTGTGTTAGGTAAGTCTCTTGAAGACAACAGATATTTCGTTTATTATTTTTTAATTCACCCTGCCAATCTGTATCTTTTAAGTGAAACATTTAGACTATTTACATTCAATGTTAATAGAGATGTGAGGTCCTGTTCCAGTCATCATGTTGATTGTTAGCTAGATGCTTTGTTTTCTTCATTGTGTTTCTATAGGCTCTGTGAGTTTTATCTTTTGAGGTTCTATTCTGGTGTATATCAATCTTTTATTTCATGGTTCAGAACCCTTGTAGCATTTCTTATAGGACTGGTCTTGTAGTAACAAATTCCTCAGCATTTGCTTGTCTGAAGAATACTTTATTTCTTCTTTATTTATGAAACTTAGTTTTGCTGGATACAAAATTCGTGGTTGACAGTTATTCTGTTTAAGGATGCTAAAGATGGGACTCCAATTTCTCTGACTTGTCAAGTTTCTCCTGAGAAGTCTGCTGTCAGTTGCATAGGTTTTTCTTTGTAGGTTATCTGATGCTTTTGTCTCACTGCTCTTAG
Source organism: Piliocolobus tephrosceles (assembly GCF_002776525.5). Taxonomy (NCBI): domain Eukaryota; kingdom Metazoa; phylum Chordata; class Mammalia; order Primates; family Cercopithecidae; genus Piliocolobus; species Piliocolobus tephrosceles. Next base: position 165,643,166 of record NC_045437.1, read on the forward strand.
AATTCTTTCCTTCATGTTGACTTCCTTCATGTTGTATAGCCTGATGACTATACAACTTGGTGATGTCTTTTTTGCAATAAATCTCTAAAGAGTTCTTTGAGCTTCTTATATTTGAATGTCTAAATCTCTAGCAACGCCAGGGAAGTTTTCCTCAATTATTTTCTCATATAAATTTTCCAAACTTTTTGCTTTCTCTTCTCCCTCAGGAATACCAGTGATTCTTAGGTTTGACCATTTTACATAATTATATATTTCTTAGAGACTTTTTTTGTTTCTTTTGGTTCTTTTTTTTTTTTTAATTTTTGTCTGACTGAGTTAGTTCAAAAGCATTGTCTTTGAACTCTGAAATTATTTCTTCTACTCAGTCTAGTCTACTGTGAAGACTTTCCACTGTATTTTGTAATTCCCTAAATACGTCTTTCATTTCTAGAAGTTCTGACTGGTTTTACTTTAAAATCTCTATGTCTTTAGAATTTTTTAAAATTATATCCTAATTGTTTTTCAAATTTCTTTATGTGATTTTCATTTTTCTCTTGTATCTCCTTGAGTAGCTTCATAATCAACATTTCAAATTATTTATCACACATTTCAAAGATTTCTTCTTGGGTTAGATCAATTGCTAGTGAGCTAGTGTGATCTTTTGGGGGTCTTACTGAACCTTGTTTTGTCATACTGCCAGAAATATTTTTCTGTTTTTTTTTTTTCATTTGGGTAAACTATCTTTTCTATTATTCTTGAATCTATTTTTGAATTACTCTTTTTAAAAAATGTTATTCCCATTAAGGATGTGACTTCAATGTTTATAGTTTATTGTAGCCTAATTTGGATTTTAGTGCTTTCAGAAGTGAAGAGTTTGTATGAGTTTCTTGGTTATAGAGAGTCTCTGTATGGTGGCTTTCTTGGATGCTGGTTGTAGTAGCAATGTATTCAGTGTGTGAGCAAGTTTGCTGTCTCCTGGGAGTTTGGAATGGCAGAATTCTCTTGAAGCTTATCTCATTCATCTGTGGTGTGCAGTTATTTATTGACTTACTTATTCCTCACATTTTATTTACTGGGTTTGATAGTTTAGGCTTCAGGTCAGTAGGGGAGGTATCCATGGGTAAAAATCACCTGTCACTAAAGCATCTGGGTAAATGAAATACCCAACAGTGTACAGAGGTTCCAGCCTTGACTGAGGTAGCTGGGGGAGCTGTCACTGAAACACTGAAGTCTTAGGAAGGGGAAGGGTAGGGAGCCACCTCACCTGCCCTGCCAGGCAAGCAGGGAAAGCAATCTACTTCCTAGTCACACTACACTCTACTGACTCTGTTTTCTGGATACTCTGATCAGATAGGCAACTCTTTCCATCTGCAGGAATGTTGATATTCCATGTAGGGGGATTGCTACTCTACCCTTCATGCAAACCTTAACCTGGAGGTCATTTCTTCTCTGGAAATACAGTCACCCTGAAGTGATCCAAAAAATGTTGTTTATAGGTGTACCCACATTGAGGTCCTGTGGGAGAAGCCCCATGTGTGTCTGCAGTGGTGGATGAAGGGAGGGGTAAGTCCTTATATTAGTCCTTTCTTATGCTGTTATAAGGACATGCCCAAATCTGGGTAATTTATAAAGAAAAGGTGTTTAACTGACTCACAGTTCTACCGGGCTGTGAAGGCCTCAGGAAACTTACAGTCATGGTGGAAGGGAAGCAAGCATCCTTTTTCACATGGTGGCAGCAAGGAGACGTGCAGAGCAAAGTTGTGTGTTGCGGGGGAGCCTCTTATAAAACCATCAGATCTCGTGAGAACTCACTCACTATCCCAAGAACAGTGTGGAGGTAACCACCACAATGATTCAATTACCTCCCACCAGGTCTCTCCTAAGACATGTGGGGATTATGGGAACTATAATTCAAGATGAGATTTTGGTGGGGACACAACCAAACCATATTGTTCTGCCTCCAGCCCCTCCCAAATCTCACGTCCTCACATTTCAAAATACAATCATGCCTTCTCAATGGTCCCCTACAGTTTTAACTCATTCCAACATTAACTCAAAAGTCCAAGTCCAAAGTCTCATCTGAGACAAGGCAAGTCCCTTCTGCCCATGAGCCTGTAAAATAAAAAACAAGTTAGTTACTTCCTAGATACACTGGGGATACAGCCATTGGGTAAATACACCTGCTCCAAATGGGAGGAATTGGCCAAAGAAAAGGGGCCACAGGCCCCATCCAAATCCAAAATCCAACAAGGCAATCATTAAACATTAAAGTTCCAAAATGATCTCCTTTGACTCCATGTCTCACATCCAGGTCATGCCGATGCAAGATGTGTGCTCTACAGCCTTGGGCAGCTCTGCCTCTATGGCTTTGCAGGGTACTGTGCCCCTCCCAGCTGCTTTCACAGGCTGGCATTGAGTGCCTGCAGCTTGCAGCTTTTCCAGGTGCATGGTGCAAGCTGTTGGTGGATCTGCCATTCCTGAGTCTGGAGGATGGTGGCCCTCTTTTCACAGCTCCACTAGGCAGTGCCCTATTGAGGATTCTGTAGGGGCTCCAACCCCACATTTGCCTTCTGCACTGCCCCAGCAGAGGTTCTCCATGAGGGCTCTGCTCCTGCAGCAGATGTCTGACTGGACATCCAGGTGTTTCTGTATATCCTCTGAAATCTAGATGGAGGTTCCCAGACCTCAGCTCTTGACTTCTGTCCACCTGCAGGCTCAACACCACCTGGAGGCTGCCAAGGCTTAGGATTACGGTGCTGGGATTACAAGTGTGAGCAACCATGCCTGGCCTTACATCTGATTCAGATGAGCCTTTGGACTTTAGATTTTTGAGTTGGTGCTGTAATGAGTTAAGACTTTTGGGACTATTGGGATGGAATGAATGTGTTTTACCTTGTCAGTAGGGCATGAATTTTGGGGCCAAAGGCAAAATTCTATGGTTTGAATGTGTTCTCCAAAATTCATGTGTTGGAACCATAATTCTTAGTGCAACAGTGCTGAGAGGTGGGGCCTAATAAGAGGTGACTGGGTCATGAGGGTTAACTCTCATAAATGGATTACTGTCATTTTTGTGGGAGTGGGTTAGTTATGGCCAGAGTGGCTTTGTTGTGAAAGTGAGTTTGGTCCCTTTTTGCACACTAGCTCTTTCCCTTTCTTGCCTCTCTGCCTTCTGCCATGGTATGATGTAGCACAAAAGCCCCTCACCAGATGCCAGTCCTGTGCTCTTCTTGGTCTTTCCAGCCTCTAAAACTGTGTGTCAAATAAATTTTTGTTTATTATAAATTGCCCAGTCTGTGGCATTCTCTTATAACAACACAAAGCAGACTAAGACATAAACCATATATCAAACAAGTGCAGGGATGAAAACCACTGCACTATTTTTCATCACTGTCTTAAACACTGCATGCCAATATACTTCCTTAAAATTTGTTTGAAAAGGTATTGCTTTAGTAGAATGTCCTCTGGGAATGTGACTTCTGCCTCTGCCTGCATTGCTACATTTTGCTAGATTTTTAAATGTATTTCTTTTCTTTTTTTCTTTCTGTTTTTTTTTTTTGGGTGGAGACTCCTTCTGTCACCCAGGCTGGAGTGTATAGTGGCATGATCTCAGCTCACTGCAACCTCTACCTCCCAGGTTCAAGCAATCTTCCCACCTTAGCCTCCCAAGTAGCAAGGATTACAGGTATGCACCACCATGCCCGGCTAATTTTTTTGTTTTTTTCTTTTTGGTGTTTTCATTAGAGACAGGTTTCATCATGTTGGGCAGGCTGGTCTTGAACTCCTGACCTCGAGTGATCCACCCACCTCGGCCTCCCAAAGTGCTAGGATTACAGGCATGAGACACTGTGCCCGGCCTGATTTTCTAATTTCTTGTGGCCTTCCCTTTGCAGTCAGAAGTCTGTCCTGCCTCAGACAAAATCTTGGGCAGGCATTTTTTTTGCTTCTGATGCCAATTCCACGCCCTACTTCTTAACATTTAACAACAGTTTTTGTAAGAAAAATTCAGAGAAAGAAAATCTTCCACTATCACCTTACTTTTAGCATTGAACTATTTACTAGATGTAAAACACTGATATCATCTGAGCTTGGAACCCTTGCTTGTGTTCACATTTCCTCCCACTCCAACTCTGTTAGCCCTTCTGTCCTCCTGCCATTCTTTCCTTCCCCCTTACTCTTTCTTTTATTTCTCTTCCTCTTTTTCTTCTCTTCTCCTTTGTTTTTCTGTTCTCTTCTTTAGGTTCACTTGCCTGCTTTAATCCCCTCTCCTACATTTCTTTCTTCATCTGTTTCACTGCTTTTATCTTCCCAACTCTCCCTAATTTGTGTTTCCTGAACCAGAATCTCTTTTCTCAGAGTAGGCAGCTGAACTTGCTAATTTACTCTTATTAGAAGAGGAGGAGCAGGGTTTTTTTTACATAAAACTCTGCGTAATCAGAGACTGATTTAATCAAAGAAAAAGATCAAGTATGGAGTGTGAACACTAGGATTGACCACCTACTTGTGATGTGACCTTGGAAACATTATTCGGTCACTCTGTGACTCAGTTTCCTTATTTGTAAAATAGGGATCTAGTAGCACCTGCCTCATTAGGCCTGTTCTATCTATTGACTTAACATGGGTATAGTGCAATTGTACCTGACACACAATGTGTTGAATATAATTATTGTTACTCATTGCATGTTGAATATGATTATTAGCAGTATTTTTAAAATTAGAGAGTAATCCTCCTGACAGAGGAAGAAAAAAGAGCGCTTTAACAAAAAGATAAATTTATAATTTACCTGTATTGTTTGGATGCAAATGCTATTCTATTGTGTCAGCTAACATTTCCCTTGTTAACCCTATTAATTGGCTTATAAATTCCTTTGTTCATAATTCAGGTACATTTCCTTTTGAACAAGTTGTGCTATTCTCATGTGTCCACCATGGAATTAAGCAGGTGAAATTTGTCAAAGTGGTATGACCTAGTCTCTGCATCATATAACCCTGAGCAATAAATGCTCTATCTAGTTCTCTCCTGCCCACATGATAGTTCCACAAAAAATACACCATTATATGCTATTTTGGTTATTGACAGGCAGGAAAAAAGGTGTGGTTGCAGCTGAATTCTTGGTTCTTTGTTCAACTTGTAGATGAGAATCCATCCCAGTATCTTTTGCAGAACTCGAAAGTATTTTTAAACAATGAACCACACCCCTTACAAACTTCCAAATCATAAAACAAAACAGACGATAGCCAAAGGGCAGAGGGGAGGAAAGTTGATTTGAGCATTCTCCTTCCATACTCAATTGCCACTAGGGCTTGCAGAACTTCCCCTAGAACCCTGCTTTCCACTCCCTGACACCTTCACACCCCCTGACAACGATCATCACTGTCGACCCTGCACCTCTAGATCCCATGAGCCTTAAAGAGCTAAAGGCTAAGTGGCAGTGATCTCTTCTCCTTCTACACCACCTTTCCTCTCCATATGAAGGGCTCAATAGTAGCATGGTAAGATCCAGAGAAGTTTGGAGAAATACAATGAGGTGGGGACTATTTGGGATGTCTCTCCTTTCCTCTAAAAACATGTATTGAAACAAAAACTTCTATCCAAATGTCTTCTTTTTTTTCTTTTTTGAGATGGAGTCTTGCTCTGTTACCCAGGCTGGAGTGCAATGGCATGATCTTGGCTCACTGCAACCTCTGCCTCCCAAGTTCAAGTAATTCTCCTGCCTCAGCCTCTCAAGTAGCTGGGATTACAGGTGTGCACCACCATGCCCAGCTAATTTTTGTATTTTGAGTAGAGATGGGGTTTTGCCGTGTTGACTAGGCTGGTCTCGAACATCTGACCTCAAGTAATCCACCCAACTTGGCCTCCCAAGTGCTGGGATTACAGGCATGAACCAGTGTGCCCAGCCCAAATGTCTTTTCTTTACCTATAGGACTAGCTCATATGAGATACTGATAATTATCTAATCTAAAGTCATTAGATTCTGGTTGGCCAAGGACTGAGGAGTTTCTTGGGACATGTAAATTTCATTTGCTAAATCAAAGACAGTCCTAAACTGACTAGGTGATTGGTCATCCTAGAAATAAGTACTACATATGATACAGAATTATTTTACTTAGGTATGAAACAAAAAACATCCTATGTTAATAGATAACACCAAAGTGAAGTATAATCAAGGGTATTCAAAAGGTTCACTAATTACACTGTAGTCTCTGCTCATTTAGAGCTCTAAAACCTTGCCTCACCACCCATCCCTATCTATGCACATCCTCAGCATGGCAAGTGAAACTTCCATCTCTATATTGAAGGATGTTAGCTATTACTGTATAATACACTGCCCAAAACCTTAGTGGCTTAAAACAATGATTTATTATCTCATCATTTTAAATGAGTTGAGAATTCTGGTATGGCACAGTAGGTGTGCCTTATATCTACTCTACCTGTCTGGTGCCTCCTGTGAAAGGTTCAAGGGCTGAAGGCTGAAATGATCTGGAAGCTTGACTGCAGCCGAAGTCTCCTTCCATGATGCCTCATTCCCATAGCCTCTCCAGAGGGCTGTTTGAGTCCTCACAACATGGCAGCTAGCTTCCTCCCAGAGCTAGTGATCCAAGACAAATCATGTCAAGAATGGAAATGCTTTGAATGACCTAGCCTTGAAATTCACACACTATCACTTCCACTACATTCTAATTATTAGGCATGAGCCCACTAAGTACAGCCCATATTCAAGGTGAGAAGTGAATTCTACTGTTTGAAGGGTGGAGTGTCAAAGAATTTGTGTGCATGTTTTTAAACTACCAAAAGGTGTTGCAGACAAATGCCTCTGAGTATGAAATAACTTAAATGCTGATTTTTATTCTAACAGTAATAAAATACCTTCCAATAGGGTACTTATTACATTCCAGTCATTGTTCTAAACTCACATGTATTCTCTTGCTAAGAAACCTAGCAACCCTATGGGCTTTTTAATCCCTGTACAGCAAATGAATCTGAGGCCACAGAGAGGTGAAGTAACTTCCCCTAGGTCACACAGATAGTAAGCTCTAGAGCTGGGATTCAAACACAGCCATGTCAGCTTCACAACTCCTTTGCTACATGTGATTACATCACAGTGATTTTTCTTTAAAAGCCAAGAAAACAAAGTTTGTGATTTTATTATTATTATTATTTTTTTTTTTTTTGCGGGGAGGTTATTTTATGGTTACCAGTCTAATGGTTTTTATAAAATCCAATTCTTCTCACTGACTTTACTGCTTCTGTTTTATCTTATGTCAGACAACTTTGGTTATCCTAAGAAGTTACCTTTTGGAAGGGAAAGGTCAGGAGTGTATAAGTTATCCAAAACCTTCTGGGCATGGTGAAAACTGCCCTGTCCATCACAAATGGCAATTTTGAGATCAGAAGGAAATGATGAATGAAAGCATTATGAAATCTGTAAAACTCTCCAGAGCTAATATACGCTTCCTGTGTAAGGTGGCATCTCTGTTCTATTTTTCTGCCTCACCACCTGAAGCAAAACAAAATGACATTAAGGTAATTTGAAGAGTCACTATTAATTTGGACTCAGCTCATGAAGACTCCTGTGGTTTTCTCTCCTGCGTGTTTTTCTAGCGTGATTTTTCCCCCCGTTTCCCAATATTCTGTGAACTTACTAGGTCAATGTCAGCAAGACTGGGAAAGTCCTCCGGTGCTTACTGTTTGTAAGTGAACAAGCCTTCATTGGATGGTAGCTGCTGCCCTCACCAAGGCATGTTACTGCGCGCAGTTTGCCTTGGCTGGAAGTTGTGGTCACTGGTGAGATGTGGTACAAGCTGCACCGCTATTGTTTGAATGTTTGTAGCACCCCCAAATTCATATGTTGAATTCCTAACCCATAATGTGATGATATCCGAGGTGGGGCCTTTGGGACCCGTGCTCTTTTTCTTTCTTTCTTTCTTTCTTTTTTTTTTTCTGAGACGAAGTCTTGCTCTGTCACCCAGGCTGGAGTGCAGTGGTGCAATCTTGGCTCAGGGCAACCTCCGCCTCCTGGGTTCAAGCGATTCTCCTGCCTCAGCCTCCCTAGTAGCTGGGACTGCAGGTGCCCACCACACCCAGATCACTGCTCTTTTAAACGAGACCTGGGAGAGCTCCTTTGTTTCTTCTGCCCTGTGAGGAAGCACAGTGAGAAGTGAGCTCTTTGCACCTGGGAAGAGGGCTCTTACCAAAACCTGACCGTGTTTGTATCCTAACTCAGGCTTCTCCAGGACTGTGGGAAAGATATTTCTGCTCTTTACAAGCCACATAGTCTATGGTACTTTGTTATAACAACCCAAGCAGATTAAAACATAACTGAAGCCTAAAGGTGAACATGGGCACTAGGAAGTTCATTGGGTCCAAAAGGAGATGACAAAAGGATTGCAGGGGTGCATGGAGGAGGGGAACAGCAAAACAAGTCAACCACACAAACTGTATATTTTATTAACTTAACAAGCCGGTAGCATTTACTATGTGCCTGGAACTGTTCTAAGCCCTTTTACAATATTAACTCATTTATCCTCTTAACAACATTGAGAAGTCACAATTATGTATGGGCTTCATTTTATAGGTAAAGATTCTGTTCAGAAGCACAAAGCAGTTATATCACTTGCCCAAGGTCACACAACTGGTGAAGATTGCAGCTGGATTCCACTCTAAGGAGTTTGGCTCCTGAATAGTGGCTTTTATCCACTCTGCAAAACTACCTCCGTTTTGTCTCAGAGATTGGTCTACTCCAGAAGGTTCACATCATTGCTGATCTCAGAATGAAAGCCCAATTCTCATTTAATGTACTGTTAGACATTTCCCATAGAGAGAAATGTGGCTGGTGATGGGAGGAAGGGAAACTCCTCAGCTAACCAAATATCGGTAGCTAAAAACTCTAGCCTGGATTGATATGTATTGCAGCATGCCGTCTGATATTCCCAGATGTGTGGAAATAATCTTCGAAGAACATTTAATATAATAGTCCTTTTGGCATTTAAATATGGGTGACAGGAACTCTTTAAGGCTGCATAAACAGAGCACACAGGTGTTAGAAAAACAGCTGTGAATAAAGGCCAGGTCTTTTCAAACAGAGAGAGAAATGGTGCAATAAAAGGGCTATAACCTTACGTTTTTAGGCTTATGACCTTTGTTTCATTAGGTGCACCTTTAACTGTGATAAACATCCACTTAAATGAATATCATTTCCTTACAATTACAGCAGGGTCATACATAATACACTAAGTTCCCCTGGCAGCCTATGTGTTAGTCATGCATATTTCATGAGCAGTTTTATTCCCCAAGTCACTTGCAGGCAACGCTCAATCCCATGGCTTTGGTGCCTAGGAAATAAAGGTCTCGTCCATAAAGAGATCTCAGGGCAATTATTGTAGCTCTGTACTTTATCAAGGAGAGTAACCGAATGACCTGCTTGTAACATCTGACCAGCACTATTATCAATTTTCTTCTTAATGTACATGACTCCTCTCACTTATCAGTGGATATGGGAAACATGTTCCTCTGATTTTATTTGCCTGATGTAAATTGTTTGAACGATGCCTAGTGATATAAGGAGAATATAAGCCCTTAAGAGAATACTTGTAACAACCTAATGAATGTGAAAAGAAGAGGGTAAAAGGCCGTGTCCCCATGCCTACAACACGCTCAATACTTGTGGGGCAGCAAAAAATAGATCACGGTCCATGGAGCATGGTCAGGCAATTTAAGTGAGTCGACATCTGTTTGTGCAATGTGATGTTTTTCCCAGCTGCATCAGCTGCTGGGAAATAAACTGTTGGAATGATAATAAGCAGAAAGGAAGTTTGCAGTAACAGTGAAATATAAGCCTCTTTAGAGTCTCAATATCTTTTGTGGGCAATTTCCTTTTTTCTCTTTTCAAGACTATTGAGTTCATCAAGATAGCTTCATCTTTGTGAGATCTCCCACTGCACTTGGAATATGATCGAAGAAATGTGAATCCCATCTGCCGGCTTTTGCAGGTTGACTTTCTAGTTTGGACAAAACTGAAAACAATTTACTTTTTAAAAATTCGGACTTTCTAAACATTGTCTATGCAGAAAGTAGCTTCATTGTCTTTTGCCCCCTATAACTGCTTTCAGTCTTTCATAGTTGAAATACATTTAAATTATAAGAGCTGGACCAGGTTAGGGTCAAGACACCTGAATCACATCTGTTAGTTCAACATCCTATCTTCCCACTACACCCTGCCCCGGACAGATTTGGGTGAAAACCTTTGTTCTGCACTCTGCAAGTTATAGACACGAGGGGGGAGGGGAGAGGGAGAAACATTTCTTACACCAGCAAAATTAATATTTACATTGTTAAAACATTAGAGAAGCCACAGAAAATTATTAATCTAAAAAGGTTATAATTATCTTTAAAATGGTGGCATCCATTGAAATGTAAATCTTAATGTGCAGGGAGAAGGCTCATGTTCTTGGTGCCTGGGGCCGGCTGCTGCAGCTGCAATTGATCATTCCAAATCAAAGGGAGAGGGAGATATCTCTGGTGGCGGGTGGGCGGGGGAAGGGTGGTGGGGGGTTGTGGGGGAGCAAGCAGAGAAAGATGCTCTGTTCTTTGGGTCTGTTATATAAAAAAAAATGAGCTAGAATGTGTTTCACATCTCTCTTCTGTTGAATTTGCAGCCCTTCAAAGCTTACCCACAATAAATAAAGTTTTCAAAACCCATAGACTCTAAAAGATTCATTGAAAATTCCTCTGAATTAAGCACCTCTCTCTTTCCCTCTCTCTCTCCTTTCCTTCCTCCTTCCCTCTCCTCCTATCACTCTTGGTCTAAAGTTACCAAAGCCAGCACAGTTTGAAACAAATGTGAATTAGATGATTAAATATGAGGCATATTTAAACTCTTAATGCTTCCATTGAGAATGTAGTTATTTTTTGGCTTGCATTTCTGGAAAATGAATGCACTGATTACATTACTCAAGAAGACAACCTGGTCTAAAGGAGAGAGTAAGGTCAAGGGAATGGAAAGAAGAGCACCCAGTGAAAAAGTAGAGACCAAAAATGTGAAACCCTGTGTCAGAGTCCCAAGGCCAAGGACTCAGGAGTTCACCAACAAATAACAGGAGACAACTGGAATCTTCCACAGCCCCTGAATATTACTGACTGTGTAGACATTTCTCAAGGTCCATTAAATTCTATTTGACGTACATTAAAAAAGATTTAATCACAGATGCCAGTCAGCTAACCAACCCATTAATCTAGCTGTTTTTCCCTAAGAAAATTGTATTTAAAAAGGTCTTTTTTTCTCAATTTAATTTAGTCATCCTTTTAAATTTCATGTATTTATCATGTAAATGTGCCTTATTTGCAAAAGAAAAGCACGGGATTCAATGAAATAAATAGTTATTTCATTAAAATGGATACAAAAAACCCTGTGATTAGGGTAATTAATTTGCACACTAAAAGCTATCTTCCTGGTTCAGATCATTAATATTGATGGCCTTCGATTTTGTTCTCAGTAATGTTCCTTGAAATATACTCAGAACTGGGGCCAGGGCTGAATGAGCAGCCATCAGAACACAAGTAAAAATGAGGCATCATTGAGCACTTGGGGCTGCCTCTCTTCCCTCTTCTTCAGCCAGTAATGCATAATGTAAAGACCTGTGTCCCAAAATAAACTTGGCTGATTCTGTCTATATGAGTTGGTGTGGTTTATCTTACCTCAAATGTCAGTTATTGATGCCTGGCACTTATTGATGTGTGTCTTCTTTTGGAGGAGGAAAAAAACATTTAAATTGCAAAATAACATTACGGGAGATTATGTCTAGGTACCACATGCTGTTATGCACAGCATTGCCAGATAACAAGGCAACGTCTGTCAATATACCTTTCTCATTAGATTTTCATCTGCATATTATGCAAATGGATTCGAGCAGGTTTCCACTTTGATAGCTCTCTGCCACAAGTTTGAGTCAAGGCACATATTTTGTTTCTGTTCTGTTCAGCAGATGTATTCCACCAAAGACCTTGTAGAAAAGGTGTCATATCAATGTGGTGCACTATCAAATGCAGCTGTAGGCTGCACTCGCATGAAAATCAAATCCTGGAACAATTTTAGACTACCTCACTTCGCTGTGTCAGCATGCTCAACATGCCTGGTGATGGAAAATGAATTAACAGTCTGTACTAGATATATGTATGTGCATGCAAACAGATTCATACAGCAACATAGGAGTTGCTTGATGTTTTAACTTGCATTTCAGGGCTTGTTGACAGAGATGTTGTAAATGCTTTTTAATTACAGATAAGAGTATGATTTTTAAGACTGGTTTTCATTTTCCCAACTGTTCTTTTTTTTTTTTTTTCTGACATATTGCACTTGAAGTTCCCCTTGCAAGACTATAAAGTTATCCAAAGTTATCAGAATTACTTTCTTGCCTCTGCTACTTTGAAGGTTGCTTTTAGACTATTAAATCTTTTCCAAAAATAAGGATGCTAGAACAGAGGTCTTTAACAATATCCATTTTTGTTTTAGGGTCAGAAGTGCTTGTGTTAAAATTTGAACACTGTTTTATTGAGTGCAGATTGCATTAGGGCTTTGTCTCACCTCTGATCTTGATAGTGTGGGTTCTATTGCTGGTCTTGCACTCTCCCTGCCTTTTTTCTTTTCTTTCTTTTCTCTTTTCTCTTCCTTCCCCCCTTCCTCCCTTCTTTCCTTCCTTCCTTCCTTTTCTTTCCTTTTTCAGGGTCTCATTCTGTTACCCAGGCTGCAGTGCAGTGGCACGATCTCGGTTCACTGCAACCTCTGCTTCCTGGGATCAAGTGATTCTCCTGCCTCAGCATCCCGAGTAGCTGAGATTACAGGTACCCACCTCCATGCCTGGCTAATTTTTTTTTATTTTTAATAGAGATACAATTTCTCCATGTTAGCCAGGCTGGTCTCAAACTTCTGACCTCAGGTGATCCGCCCACCTCGGCCTCCCAAAGTTCTGGGATTACAGGCATGAGCCACCATGCCTGGCCTCTCCCTGCCTTTTAAAATGCTTTCAGGTATTTAGTTCTATACTTTGAACTATAGAACTAAAGAATTAATTGAGTATTAAAGAAACAAAGAAATAATTTATTCAAGGAAGATAGCTTCATATATTTCTGGATTTCTGCAGTGTTTTGTAAGCAAGACAAGGCAAAACAAAACCAAACTAGTCAGAACGATTTTTTAGACTCCGGTAAAAACTTCGTTTGGGTGATGGTAGGGATACAGAAGCTGTCTATATCTTCCCCAAGACGACTCACTGGGCCTTCTTTGCCTGTCTTGTTTTGCGCAATGGTGCAATGCTTCAAGTGGGGCACGCTAGGTGCTGATTTGTTTTTTCTAAGACAGCCCAGCGGGCACAAAAGAACCAGCGGGTAGGCAAGTGTAGGAGCAAAACTGCAAGTTTATTTTTGGTAACCTAAGGTGTGGGGGAGAAGTCTGTCAGCCTCTGGCGAAGGAGGCCGGCAGAGTCCCCCGTGGGGCTCTCGGATTGACTTCCCACAGTCCCCACATCCCAACAGGAGTGGGGCTATGAGAAGGCGCGTGGCTCACTGGCCAAGAGCGGCTTTTCTAGGAGTGGGAGGGCAATAGGCGGGGCACGAGCGTGTTGGGGGGCGTTTTGCAGGTGCGACCAGGTAAATCTTGGTCTCTTCGGATTGACGTCACCTGGCGCATGCCCAGTTGATCTACACCTTCTCGGGCGACGGCTGCATTTTGGCGCGCGGGGGAAAAGCTGGTGAAGAAGAACCCGGAAGTGCACCATCTTGCCTCCGTTCGTCCAAACAGGTGCCCTGTCATAAGACAGGGTGCCACTGCAGAAGGCAACGTGCTAATTAAAAAGAGGAACGCACCACCAATCTGCTCGTTATTATTCATGGTAAGCATGCAGCAAATCACTTAGCTGTTTGCTTTAAGAAAAAAAGCTTTTTAAAAATTTCTATCCTATTTTTTCTTTCTTTTCCTTCCTTCTTTTTTTCTCCTTTTCTTTCTTTTTTTTGCCCCCCCGGACTACCCTGTTTAAAAAGATACTCATGGTCTCAAAGACTTTTTCTAAAGAATGACATTGAAAAGACATTGCCCCGAGGTTTGGTAGAGCAAAAGCCTGGATCATTTGTACTGTTTAATGTCACGCCTTTTTCCCCCTGATTCTTTTTTTAAAACAGCTATTCACTCATTACAATATGCTTTCCACAATATGCTTTCTTTAATCGATTAACAAGTGGGTGAGATGAGTAGGGAGTATTGTTCCAGGGATTTTTTATTTTTTTAAGCATTAAGGAGAAATGATAATAAGAAAAACAGTTTTCTGTAACTTAGATGCCCTGAATGCTGATATTAGAAGGGATTTGCAGCCTGTTAGGCCATGTTCACATTTATTAAGATGTCAGACACTGAATAAAGCAGAAATAGCATTGTTTTAGAAATAGCAATCAATCAACTTCCCTCCCACAAACAAAATCTAAGTTCAAACACCATAAACTTGGACTTTGAGATTCTAGTACCTTACAGGAGGCAAATATGACATAGTGGACAGTGTTTTTTCATTAACATGAACCTTCTGCATTTGCTTTTCTGAAATGTATCACCATTTAAAGGAAGCTGTTATATTTCAGATTTATATAATCCTTTTCTTCTGAGGCATCTAAGAAGTTGATAAATGAGCAGTCCACTTACACACTTCATTTTCTCTAATGTTGGGGTCCTTATTTTCCAAGTGTAAGAATTTGTACAAGAATGTAAATGTTCCATGGCTTTTTCAAGATGACCAGAGGAATTAGAACCCTCAAATAACTGCTTATTCTGTTAGATTTGGGAAACTTGGAAAGCCATTTAAATATTATTCTTTTTTCCCCCCAGGCATCACTCCCTAAATAAAGAACACAAATTCTTTTTGTGGTAATTCTGTTTGGCTAGCTGAAAGGTCCATTGGCAATTCTGAGGCTAACTCCTAGACTCACAAAAAGTATCAAACTTTTACTCAAAAAGAATATTTTTATATAGAAAGAGGAAGCTGAACTGTTAGACATTGGAATTCCCCAGCCATTTACAAACGGGCTGCATTGCTCGAGGCTACGGTTCTAGTTCACTGCTGTGATCACTTCACTCCAGCTGCCAGAGTGTCCCGCTGACCCCGTTCTTTGCAGTGGAGTTGTGATGTTGTAAGTATCACTTCACTGTTTGGTAGACTGGCTGGATTGTATGAATTTGTCTTTGGTGATCTTGTCCTACACCTTGATGCTATTCAGTAGTGTTCATGGGTTACTTAAGGAACTGGATAAGATCGTAGTGGTGGCTCCAAAGGACTTTGGAGTTTTCAGAGCTTCTGTCTATTCAGTTTGAACAAGGGTTTGCTGTGTGTTACTGACATCCAGGTAGGTTGAACAATTGAGGACATTTCTGTTTTAGAACAGAGCCTGGCTTCCTCTCTTAGTCCTAGATCAGTTGTCAAGGGATAAAACCTCCTTGCTAGCAAACATTTAGTTTCCCCCTTACCCTCAGCTGAATTGTGCCCCAAATCCTCCAATATGTGTGTTGAAGCCCTAACCTCTAGTACCTCAGGAATGTGACTGTATTTGGGGATGAGGCCTTTACAGGGGTAATTCAGTGAAAGTGAGGCTGTTAGGGTAGGGTTTAATCCAATTTGACTAGTGTCTTTAAAAGAGGAGAAAATTTGGACCTGCTGAGATCCAGGGATGCACATGTGATACCGGCGGTCTAGGGGAAGTCCCAAATGCTGGTGGTGAAGCAGGATATTTCTCTGATCCCTTCATGGGCAGGAACTGGAGTTCAGAAGTGCTGAAACTAGTTGGCCACTTCAGCGCCAGCAGGGGCGAATTCCACTTATTCTAACCTGCTGTGCTTCACCCCTCGTGGCGGAGGGAGTACTCAGGTGAGCTGGTGCAGGAGGTGGGGTGAGTGCTTTCGGGCACTGGCAGGAGTAAAACTCCATGCGGACCATGTGGCAGTGCCTAGGGGGGTGCCCTTGACCCCTGGAGCCCCAGAAAGCGTGTGATAGTGTTCTTCCAGCTTTGCTGTCCTTGGACAGCTTCAGTGTTAACAGCTCGGTGGAGGGTCAGTGTAACAGCCATTTGCACTCAAACTTGAGCTCTTGTCTAGCATCCAGGAGGATGAGGTCCAATGAACACATTGAAGATGGTAAATGTGAGGGATTTTCTTACCAATGAAAGTGGGTAATACAGTGGGAACGGGAGCCGAGAAGGGGACATGGAGGGAAGGTAATCTTCCCATGAAGTTCAGCTGTTTCTGGCCGAACTCCTCTCCAAAGCTATGCCATCAAGCTGTCCCTTGGAAGTCAAGACGCTTTTCTCCAATGTCCAACTGTAGTCTCTGACGTCCAGATGCTTCTCCCTCTCCCTGTTGGATGAACCTGGGGTTTTTATGAGCACAAGATGAGGGGTGGGGCAGGCCATAGGTGGTTTTGGAAAAGGCAACATTGGAGCAGGAAAACAGGGATGTAAGTTCTTACTTTGGTCCATGGTTCCAGGCTTGAGGGTGGGGCCCTCTCCAGGGACCCACCTTCTTCTGCCAAGAATTTCCCTGCTTCCTGTCCCTATCAGTGGAACCCTGACTCTGGCTGGTGTCCAGGTTCTTGACACTGTCACAAGAAGAAATTCAAGGATGAGTTGGAAAAAGTGGAAGTACAGATATTTGTTGCAAAGGGAAAAGTATACATACATAATCAAGAAAGGAGAATGCAGGTGTATGGGAGAGAGTCACACACTGGGTTTGGGGTTTCTGTCTTTGTGGGTTTCTTTGACCAAGTGGTGAAATACTCATGAAGATTCCTGGGAACAAATGGAGATTTTTGAGAACTGTGGTGACACCCATGTTTATAGCAAATATGGGTATTCTGGCAACAGTCATGGGGCTGGTGGATGTGTGTTTAATGTGCTAATGATAGTATAATGGGTGCTAGGTGAAACCTGGGTCAAATCCAGTACTACCTTGGGTCCAGTCAGATTTAGCCAGCCTGGTCCACCTCCTGGTTTTCAGGGTCTTATTGGCCTCTAGATTATGCACATATTTCAACAGTTTCCTTTTGCTAGTCATGTGAAACTTCTGCCTAGAGTTTTCTGTCCTCCTGTGACCACCCTGTATCATCCCTGTCTTATATCACAGAAGTCATACAAACAGATGCAAGAGGGTGAGGAGAGAGGCCTCAAAGGAAACCAGTCTGTCAGCAACTTGATCTTAGAATTCCAGCCTCCAGGACTGTAGGAAAATCAATTTCAGTTGTGTAAACCACCCAGTGTGGTGTTTTGTTATGGCAGCCCAAGCAAACTAATACACTTCTCTTGGACAGTGTGGGCTATCTTTCCTGTAATTGTAGAAAATCTGCATTGCAATCATGACTTCTGTAGATTAGTGGTGCGTACTTCATAAAATTCCCTAAGTTTTACAGATGGCTGTTAATGTTCATTTCAAGTTGACAAATGAGAAAACCATTTTTGTGATGGTAATCTCCAAGTGTATCCTTACTTTGCTGACTAGAAATCAGTTCAAATTTTTCTCCTTGGCATTCTTACATTCAGGAGAATTCATAAAGCTCTTTCATTTGTAATTTTTAAAATGAGACATGTGTATGAACTTTATTTGAGAGTTTTAATTGACTTTTGTTAAAAATGTCAAAAAATGTACAGAGAGGATTTATTAGATTAAACTTAAGATACTATAATCAATAGAGATATGACAATAATACAGATCTTGACTTTATTTAAAATGTTGATATTTTCTTTACCCTGGATTTTTGGTGTTAATTTTCATTTAAAAAATTCCACTAAAATATTATTTTTCTTGATTTCTGAGCTTTGGAACCTCCATCAGTTTTCTCTCTGAGATGAATGTGTTATTTGCCTCATCCTAGCCCTAACCTTGAATCTGTAGATAAAGTGATACTGCCAGTCACAGCTGGGCACACTTCTTTTCTACTCCCCTTTGGGGGAATGAATGAAACTTATGCATCATTCCCCCAAACTTTTCCCCAGAAGTTAGCCAAAGAATGGCTTAGCAGCTGATTCTGCTAGTTAGGACACATGTGGATACTAGCTAACCACTTGGAAAATTCCATGAGGCCTTTAAGTTGTTTCATTTTATAGTTCTTGTGAAGAAGGTGATTGTTGGCTGAGTTTTGGAGAGTTTCACTAGTAGGAAAAATTTCAAGATTAATGGTCATGAAAAGGTTTCTATCAAAAGGAGAAGAGGGAAATCAATAGAGATGAAGTAGAGGCAGGCCAAGAAAGAGATAAAAGCAAAAACACACCAACAGAGAAATAATATCATAAACTTGTAGACTGAGCAGATGCAGAAGTCCCTCTTGCTCTAAAACTACAGAGAAATTCTATGCAAAGTATGACATTAGCAATTGTTGTCAAGGGTGTGGAGTAACAGGAACTCTCATATTCTGCTGGTGGGAGTGTAATTTGGGAAATAGCCCTTTGAAAAAAAAATTGGCAAGAAATATTAAGATTTGAATAACACATGCCCGGTGACTTAGAAATTTCACTTCTAGGTATGTAGTCCAGAGAAACTTCTATATCTGTGAACAGAAAGATATAAAGGAATGTTCATTGTGGCATCAATTATAACAGTAATAAGAAAGAAATAAGCTAAATACTGCCTTCAGGGAGTGAATAATAAATTACAGTGTGTTCATGAGATAAAATATTGGACAGCAGGTAAAATATTTCCCTGTATTGTTATGGATAAATCTCAAAAGCAAAGCTGAAAATATTTGCAAAGATGTAGAGAAGATTGAACCTTGTACATTGCTGGTGGGAATGTAAAATTGTAAGTTGTGATGAAAAACAGTACGGTAGTTCCTCAAAAAAAAAAACCATAGAATTACCATATAATCAAGCAATTCTGCTTCTGGGTATATTTCCAAAAGAATTAAAAGCAGGGACTCACACATATATTTATACACCAATGTTCATAGCAGCATTATTCACAATGGCCAAAAGGTGAAAGCAACCCAAGTGTCCATTGACAGATGAATGGATGAACATAATGTGGTATATACATACAATGGAGCATTTCTCAGCCTTAACAAGAAAGGAAATTCCGACACATGCTATAATATGGATGAAATTTGAAGACATTATGCTAAATGAAACACGTCAATCATAAAACAACAACTACTGTTTGATTCCATTATATAAAGTAACTAGAGTAGTCAAATTCATAAAGACAGAGAGTACAATGGTTTTTAAGGGCTGGAAGTGTAGGGGGAGAATGAGAGACTATTGTTTAATGGATATGTAGTTTCAGAATTGAGTTGTACACTTAAATTCGTGAAATTGTACATCTTATGTATATTTTACCAGAATACAAAAAGACTGGGTCAAAAAAGCAGGTCACAAAAAGATTCATTAGACACAATTTGTGTAAATTGTGTGAATACATAAAATGATGCTATATGTTATAGATATCTACAGGCATAGTAAAAATATGAAAACATTGCTGTGAAGAATGCATACCACTTTCAGGATGGTGGTTAATTTGGGGAAGAGAGGGAGAGACAAGTGAGGATAATGGAAGGTGACAACTCCGACTTTGTTAGTAACATTTTATTTCTTAGAGAAATAAAGTTTAATAATCTTCCTTAGGTTTTCCTGTACTTGAAGAAAAGCATAAGCTGTAGTAGCTGTACCATGCTACAGTCAGCTTACTCTACAAGTTTCGAATAACACAACTCTAAACAACAAGAGCAGTAGCAGCAATTATCAGTGTTATTTGTAGTAGTTGTATCATGTTACGTTAAAGCACAAATAAGAGAAGCTGGGAGATCGGGCTGAAGAACTCAGCTTCACCATATATTTAACTGTATTGAGCCTCAATAAAGGTAACAATGTAGGCTTTATAGGATTGCAACAATATCATGTATGTACAAGCCTAGCATTTAGCCACCATTCAGTATAGGATGTAACATTATTCAAATGCCATTGCTTGCATCCTTCTTGAAAATACTTATTACTTTCACTTTTTTCATCTTGAAGTTGTTCCTTCTATTTCCAGCATGAAGAAGGGGCACACATTCAGATGCCAAACAGCAATGCCTTTACTGGATTAAAAATGCCAGTAAAAATGCTGTCTAGTCCTAGAATTTAATCATACTTCATGACTCTGGCTGTAGTGATAACCTCTGGAAAAGTTAAGTCAAAGTCCACTAAGTTATCACACTTGGGCTTGTGGGAATTTTTACCCTCAGTAGAGGAAGTTGTATTAACAATTTATTCTGGTGCGTACCAATGAATATGTGTATGGTATGAAATGAAAGCTTCTAGGGGAGAACATAAAGAACAAAGAGGCAGAAATTCTCAGTTATGTTTGTATACTATCTCCCACAATACTGTTTGACCTTGTAAGGTTTTCCCATGAGTCAAATGAAGATGACAGTACTCATTAGCTGTTACATATTTCTACCTTACAAAGAAAAGGGTTGCTATCAGGATTAATGAGATGATGTTTGTAAACAGCTTTGAGCTCTTTGGGAGACAGATGTTCTATAAATACAAATTATTAATAAAGTATTTATACTGATGATTGCAGGAAATGTCAACAGTTCTGGAGTAAAGAAGTCATCAATTATATGGCATATTCAGTGGGAGGAAGAGTCTGGCCATGGAATAGAGATACTCAACAGGCCCATGTAATTCTTGGAAAACGTACTATAAAATAAGAATGGCACCAATTGCAGTGATACCAAGGAATTGTGTTAGTTAGGATCCTTCTGATTACAAGGACAGGTAAATAGCTTAGGATATCTCAAATTAGCAATGTATTGTAGTGGGTACCTGAAAGACTGGAAACATAAGATCAAGTCCCAAACTGAAAAGTCAGACAGCAAAGATGTACACCTTCACTCACCCTTGCCTGAAGAACCAGCTCTTGACATCTCAGAGGACATGTCCTTCTACTTTATCTATTTTGTTCTACTCATTGCTGAGTTTCTCTGTCTCTTCTTTTAATGCAGAGGTGCTATGTTATTCTTCCTTCTGTCATGTCTGTCTCTTTTTACTCGCCTCCTTAGCTCATAGTTTCTTTTGATTAATGACTTCTGTAGCCTCATGGTTTCTGCTTACTGACTTTCTCTATGTGGCTCTTGTCTTTTGCTTCTCTCTCTTGTTGGTGGCTCTCTCTCATGTCTTGTGTTTTAACATCTAGGAGAGGGGATTTGAGCAGTCTGGTCAGGTTGAGTAGTCACTAACGGGTGTAAGAAGTATCTACTGGGAAAAGTTCTCATGCTGGGCTACCTCACAAGCCTATTTATGCTCTTTTTTGCATTAGACACTAATCATTACTGCAGTGAGTTGTGGAAAGAGTTGCAGGGACATTACTTAAGGAATGGAAGCCCACAGAAAGAAATAGATGGCCAGGCACAGTGGCTCACGCCTGTAATTCCAGCACTTTGGGAGGCCGAGGTGAGTAGATCACCTGAGGTTGGGAGTTCGAGACCAGCCTGACCAACATGGAAAAACCCTGTCTCTACCAAAAGTACAAAATTAGCTGGGCGTGGTGGCACATGCTTGTAATTCCAGCTACTCAGGAGGCTGAGGCAGGAGAATTGCTTGAACCTGGAAGGCGGAAGTTGCGGTGAGCCGAGATCGCACCATTGCACTCCAGCCTGGGCAAAAAGAGTGAGACTCCCTTTCAAGGAAAATGGAGAAAAAAAGAAAGAAAGAAGAAAGAAAGAAAGAAAGAAGGAAGGAAGGAAGGAAGAGAGAAGGAAGGAAAGGAAGGAAGGAAGGGAGGGAGGGAGGGAGGGAAGAAAAAGGTTTTGAACACCTATCTCAGAAGTGGCTTGAGGGCCTGGCAGTTCTCAGTGCCACATAGATTATCTACTCATAAATGAGAGTGAAAGATGACGAATAAAGTTTAAAATTCTGATATTTGCTTTTATAACCCTTTAAAGGTGTTTTTAATATGTTATTTCTGAATATTCAAAAAATAAAAGATACGTTAGCTTGGAAATGCTGACTTATTTGTTGCAGATGCTTACTATTTTAAAAGATTTTGTTTATAGTGTCTTTCACCATAAAAGTTTTTTAAGTCCTGTATTCAGATATGCTAATATTTTAAAATGGTCTCTAGACTTTGTGTCTTGATTAGGAAGACATTTTCTTCACTAAAATCATAAAAATACTTTCCCACAATTTTCTCTAGCACTTTATGTTTTACTCTTGTTGTTTTTACTCCTAGAAATTTAGTCCCTCTTATTATTATTATTATTTTTTTTTTTGAGGCAGAGCCTTGCTCTGCCGCCCAGGCTGGAGTGCAGTGGCCGGATCTCAGCTCACTGCAAGCTCCGCCTCCCGGGTTTACGCCATTCTCCTGCCTCAGCCTCCCGAGTAGCTGAGACTACAGGCGCCCGCCACCTCGCCCAGCTAGTTTTTGTATTTTTAGTAGAGACGGGGTTTCACTGTGTTAGCCAGGATGGTCTCGATCTCCTGACCTCGTGATCCGCCCGTCTCGGCCTCCCAAAGTGCTGGGATTACAGGCTTGAGCCACCGCGCCCGGCCTAGTCCCTCTTATTAAAGCGAGAGAGACATAATAGTATGAGAAAACATTTTTTTTTTTTTTGGAGATGGAGTTTTGCTCTTCTTGCCCAGGTTGGAGTGCAATGGTGCCATCTCAGCTCACTACAACCTCCGCCTCCCAGGTTCAAGCAATTCTCTTGCCTCAGCTTCTTGAGTAGCTGGGATTATAGGCCTGCACCACCATGCCCTTCTAATTTTGTATTTTTAGTAGAGACAGGGTTTCTCCATGTTGGTCAGGCTGGTCTGGAACAACTCCTGACCTCAGGTGATCTGCCCGCCTTGGCCTCCCAAAATGCTGGGATTACAGGTGTGAAACACCATGCCCTGCCTGAGAAAACTTTAATATAGACTTTAATAAAGACTCTTTGTCTTTAAGAGGAAAATAAAGAATAAAGAAATAGAGGACTTAAATGGTATAATTAGTGATTTTAAGCAATAATTAAAACCTTACATTCAACAAATAAGGATTTTTTTTTCTTTCAACCTTCGTGAAGCATTTATAAAAACTAATCATGCAAAAGACTATAAGGAAATCCCCATTATACTCTCCAAGTAGTTGACATTCATTTCCCAGTACAAGTCAGATCCTTTCCTGAGCAACTCTCCAGTAAAAGGGCTGATCGGAATTGAAATTGAAGACTACCTAGAAAAAAACATGAAACATTACTCATAAAAGTTCTGGGATCTAAGCAAGTTGCTACTCAAAAAAGTTCATAGTATCAGCTGGGCGCTGTGGCTCATGCCTATAATCCCAGCACTTTGGGAGGCCGAATTGGACAGATCACGAGGTCAGGAGTTCAAGACTAGCCTGGCCAACATAGTGAAACCCTGTCTGTACTAAAAATACAAAAACTTACCGAGACGTGGTGGTGGACACCTGTAATCCCAGCTACTTGGGAGACTGAGGCAGGAGACTCACTTGAACCTGGGAGGCGGAGGTTGCAGTGAGCCAAGATTGTGCCACTGCATACCAGCCCCTGCGACAGTGCGAGACTCCATATCAAAAATATATATATATATAGCATTGAGGACATTTATTACTAAACAAGAACGAAAATAAATATACAAGACATTGATTCACAAAATAAAAAGAAAAAAGAGCAACACCCAATTAAGCCCAAGAATAATGAGAGGTATAAATAAAGAGAGAAATAGTAAATAGTGAGAGTAAATAGTAAATAGGAATACTGAAAAAAAGATGAATATAATTAATTAGAAAACAGGAAAAAGGTAGATGTAAGGAGTAAATCTAAGAATTTTGAAAGGCTTGATAATGAAACCACATCTTTGACCAGGAATTAAAGGGAGAAGGAGAGAAAAATATGTAATATGAGGGAAATTGTAGACACGGAAGAAATGTCATGGTTATGCTTTCATGGACAATACACATAAAATTCTTGAATTCAATGAATAATTTCCTGAGAAAATATAAATGACCAAAATTGATCTAAGGCAAGCTGAAAACCTGAATAAGCAAGTCATATGGATGCCATAATAGGAAGAGGAAGCAGTGGCAAAGGAAATAGACAGATCAGTGGAACAAAATAAAAAATCCAGAAACAGGCTTAAGTACGTACGAAGCTGTAAAAAAAATAGAGGGGGGAGGGTCCCTCAAATAAGTTGGAGGAAAAGAAGATTATTCAATGAAGTGTGCTGGGTAACTTAATAGTTATTTAGGAATCAATCGATCAGTCAATATCTGTACTTACACCAAATAATTTCTATTACATTTAAAATAGAATTTAAATTTTTACATTTAAAATTTTTGAATGTAAAAAATTATAGAAAAATACAGGTGAATATTTACATAATCTTGAGAGGAAGACTCTGTCTAATCATGAACCCAAGGGCAGAAACTATACAAGAAAATGCCACTGGAGTTAACCAGGTTCACATTTAAAAGTTTTGTTTTCAAAACAACCAGTTCATTTATAAAAGAACTTGGGAGAATATATGCAATATATGTGGTAAAAATGTGTTGCTATTCTTAATATGAAAGTTCCTAAAAATTAATAAGCAAAAGATAAATGCCCTAAAGGAAAAAATGGACTAAGAAAGTTTCTAGAGAAGAGATTTATCTGCCCTATGAGAAATTCACCAGTTTCACTGCTAATCAAGAAATGCAAAGTAAAAAAAATTAGCATATTGTATCTTTCAGCTGACAAAGATGAAAACAGAATGAAAAAAGTGAAATCTCATTCCTTGTTGGTAATTGTTATTATAAAGGTACAAATTTTTGAGAAGCAATTTGGCGAAATTCACAAGTATTCTTGTTGAAGTATTTTTAAGAAAAGTGTTTCACAGACATCAAAAATATATTATGTAGCATTCTATTTATTGCTTCCAGCAGGTTGTTTATAGTGGTAAAAGAGAGATGACAGACTAAATGTTCTAAAATAGTATTTATTAAATGAATTAGAATATATCCTTACAATAGAATTCTATAGAGCCATTAAAGTGATGCAAATCAGTGTTTATTTTTATGACATACATCCCCAATGTTTCCTAATAGAAAACAAAAGCCTCTAAAGAATAAAATCTCACTTTTGTTAAGAATGTGTCTGTTGTAAATAGCCACTGCAATACATTGAGCTCCCTAGAGACGGCACCACGGCAGGTGAGAGCCAGATGGGCTCTGGACACCTCTGTGCCTTGCTGAGAGAGAATAAGTAAACATGGGCAAAGGAGAGCCTAAGATGCTGTGAGGCAAAATGTCATCATACGGATTCTTTGTGCAAAAGTGTTAGGAGGAGCACCAAAAGAGCACCCAGACGCTTCTGTCAGCTTCTCAGAAGAACTCAAGAGAGGTGGAAGACCACGTCTGCTAAAGAGAAAGGAAAATTTGAAGACATAGCAAAGGTGGACAAGGCTTGTTAGGAAAAACAAATGAAGCCTATGTCCCCCGTAAAGGAGAAACGAAAAAGTTCAAGGAGCCCAACGCAACCAAGATTCCTCCTTTGGCTTTTTTCCTGTTCTGCTCTGTGTATCACACAAATATCAAAGAACATCCATTGGTGATGTAGCAAATAAACAGGGAGATGTGGAATAACACTGCTGCAGATGACAAACTGCCTTATGAAAAGTCTTTGAAGCTGAAGGAAAAAGACAAAAAGGATATTGATGCATAGTGAGCTAAAGAAAAGCCTGATGCAGCAAGAAAGAGAGTTGTCAAGGCTGAAGAATGCAAGAAAAAGAAGGAAGAAGAGAGAGATGGGGAGGATGAAAATAAAGATGATGATGATAAATAAGTTGGTTGTAGCACAGTTTTTTTTTTTTTTTGGTCTATAAAGCATTTAAACCCCTTATACACAACTCACTCCTTTTAAAGAAAAAAGTTGAAATGTAAGGCTACATATGATTTGTTCTTAAACTGTACAGTGTATTTTTTTTTTTTTTTGGTTTAGCTAACCACACTACCAAATGTGTCTTTAGATAGTACTGTCCTGGTGGTGTTTCCCATAGTCACTAACCTTTCTTGGTACAGTACGGGGGTTGTAAGTTGGCATGGATATTTAAAGCAGGTTCTTTTTGGTGCACAACACAAATTAATTGTATATAAGGATGGTAGTTTTTTCATCTGCAGTTGTCTCTGATGCAGCTTTTATGAAATAATCGTTCTGTTTACTGAATACCACTCTATAATTGCAAAAAAAAGTTTCAGCTGTTTGTCGACATTCTGAATACTTCTAAGTAAATACAATTTTTATTAGTTAAAAAATATTTATTTTAAAAATCTGAAGTAATATAACCACACGATTGACAAAGAGTCCATTTGGGTTAAATTATGTGTGTTATAAGTGATTATTTTCTAGCTTTTTTTTGTATTTCCTAATATTTACACTAAATGTGCCATATATTTGTAATAAAATAGCAAAATACTAACCAAAAAGTTTTGATCCTTTGTTATTATGCTCAATCGCATTATCAACAAATATTTTTTCAATGAATTACTGCACACAAGTAACTCTAGGTTAACAACATTATTAATTATTTGGTAGTCAGAAAGCCATGTTTTAAGTATGTTATATCCTAACATGATAATTTGTTACTTACGTATGTAGGCAATGTGCTGTATTTTCAAGCCTATATAAAAGTTCAAAAACAACACATTGGCAGCCCATAAACTCATATAATTTCAACAATTATTAGTTTGCCACATGTGCCGTATCCCTTTCTCTCCTCTCTGTCTCTCTTTCTGCAGTGAACTATTTGTACATCACGACATTTCATCTATAAAGGCTTCAGTATGTAGCTTCTAAGCAAAGGGACCTGCTGCAAAAGCACATTCCCTATATAGCCAAATACAATGATGACCAAGTCCAAGAAACTCACTGAAACTCCTCTTCTGTGTCTCAGCTCTGAAACAACTGTCATCTGATCTTGTATTTTTCTGAGGTGACATGACCTGGAGGCAGGGAAGCTGATAATTTACTTTCCTTGAAGCCCTTCGAAACAAATACACTTTTCCATACTAGATAGATGTTCCTTTGGAATTCTGTTTTAATTAGAAATCCAAAATGTACTGTAATTTCTCTAATTGCCCTTTCCTTGGTAATGCCTCCTAATAGTTTATCTTTCACCTTGCCAGTTTTCAATAGCTATTTTGGACTTGACTTTCAAAGGACATTCAGGCGTACTTTATAGAATATCTCCCAGCATATTTCCCAGTACAATACCTCATTGTTTTTGATAACCAAAACTTACAAAACTTACAAATTTCTTAACGACGTATTTTCAGACGATGTTTATATATAAAAAATTTATATTTATGAACCAAACACTTAGTACATTTTAAAGTAAGCAGTATCTTGGTATCAAGTGTGATTCCAGATTCAATTGTTAGCACCTCACAATCCTGTGTAGAAGCACTTAGAAAGCACAATGAATTACTGCACACGAGTAACTCTAGGTTAACAACAATATTAATTATTTGGTGGTCAGAAAGCAATGTTTTAAGTATGTTATATCCTAACATGATAATTTGTTACTTATGTATGTAGGCAGTGTGCTGTAGTTTAGTATATTTAGGAAATTGGTAAGGAGCTTTGTATTAAAGTATAGTGAATGACATTTTTTTCCCATTTAAAATAAAAGAAAATAGTCTCCTGATCAGTGTTCTCAGGCAGACTTTTCTTCCCGAGGCATGAATTACTTATGTTAAACAAGAAATATGTATATTTACTTAATTTTACCTTTTCCGCTAGCCTTAAACACTCAGGACATGTTTATTTTCTTTGCTTCATTTGTAAAATGATGACAATTTCAACCTCTTCTGCGGAGAGATCACATCAGAGTTGTAAATATATGCCTCAGTGAAAAGGTGCTGAAATCATTGCTGATTTTTTTTCATTGGATTTGTCATATTGGTAGACTCCATTCATGCAGACCTGAATACCCTAGAAGCAGGAACATTAGAGCGAGTAAATTGAATAAACAACCATGCAAATAATAACAAAATACCACTTCCTCATAAACTACCAAATGCCAAGAATGTTTTTACAGAGGGTGATTTTCATCAAGATGGAGAGATTAGGACATGAAAATCTTGAATGAACTGAACAGAATTTCAGAGAAAATACACATATGAAAGTTATATTGATAGGTGGAGCATGGGAAATTTTTAGGATAGTGAAACTATTCTGTATGAACTCTAAAGGTGGACACATGTTGTTATACATTTGTCAAAACCCGTAGAATTTAAACTGCCAAGAATGAATCCTAATGTAAACTATGGACTTTGGGTGTTAGTGACATGTCAATATAGGTTTATCGATTGTAACACATGTGCTTCTGTGGCATGGGATGTTGAGAGCAGGAGACTGTGTGTGAGGGGAGGTGTATATGGGAACCCTCTGTACCTTTCACTCAATTTTGCTGTGAACTTAAAACTGCATTTTTTTTTTTTTTTTTTTTTTGAGACAGAGTCTCACCTGTTGCCTTGGCTGGAGTGCAATGGCATGATCTTGGCTCACTGCAACCTCTGCCTCCCAGATTCAAGCAATTCTTGTGCCTCAGCCTCCTGAGTAAATTGGGATTATAGGCACGTGACACCATGCTGGTGTAATTATTTTTCATTTTTATTTTTAGTAGAGATGGAGTTTCACCATATTGGACAGGCTGGTCTCGAACTCCTGACCTTGTGATTTGCCCATCTCAGCCTCCCAAAGTGCTGGGATTACAGGCATGAGCCACTGCACCTGGCCAAAACTACTTTAATAAATAAAGTTTATTTATTTTTTTAAAGGAATATTGAAGAGACTAACTCTATGGGCTACATAATAAAAAGTTTTATTTTTCTTCATTCTGTTTTCAACTGCTCTGTCAAATCTCTGGGTTAGATTCTATAACTTCACATTAATAAGTCTGAATCAATCTGAACCTTTACTTAAATCTCTTCTCTTTTCCCCCTGTAGTAGGCATAGTATGGAGCGCTGACAGCATGAGTAGGTGGGATGTGTTGGAAAAGGTGGATGCTTCTGCTTGGAGATACCTTCCTGCTTTTCCAAGGCCCAGCTCCTCATGTGGGTTGGGGCCAAAGGCAAGGAGACAAAGGAGACAAATGTCTTTGTACTCAAAGGCTGATATTGTAGCTCTCTGCTGTGCCTGATCTCTGAAGGCTGGGCTTCCAAATACTGGCTGTTTTATGGGGGTATGTGTATAATTTCTGTGGAGGATCCTATAGTGTCTCTCCACTGTGTAGTTCCCTGACCTTAGGAATCCAGCTTTAGGTGATCTCTTCCTTTGTCCCTCAGCCCTACCCCAATTGATTGCTCAGCCTATTGCTGTTGAGGACCCCTTGCTCAATGGGCAGGACTCATGTGAGGTGCCAGCAGGAAGACAAAATCCCAAGCATCTTCTGCAGAGTCCAGTGAAGCCCCAGAAAACTCATGAATCACTGCCATTTTGCAAAAGGAATATATACAGAACAATTCTGTGCTATTCTCTGTCATTTCTTTCCAATACTCATCTTCTCTGATCACACAAACTCAGTGCTAGGTTAGTAAGTTTGCTGCCTTAGCAGATGTCCAATCAAGGGTAGCATGTCATTTTTCACTTCCTATCATCACTCTACCAATGAGTAACTCTTCTGGAGTTTTCCCCTCACTCTCCAAGCATGGCATCTAAGTATGGCAAAAGTGATATATCACAACAAACAGAGGACTCCCCTTCTCTCTTCTCTTCAGTCTTCTTGTATAGCTTGGGAAGGCACGCAGGTGGGAAACTGGAGTGCAAGCTGGTGATAGGCAAGCCCAATAACCACAGTTCAATAAACAGAGGAAGTGTCTAACCTCATATGTAGGCGCCTCTCTTTAGAATGTTATCTTTAGAATACCACTCTTTGGACAACACATTAGCCTAATTCATTCTAAAGAGAGCCAATTTTGAGGCAACAGCAAAAGTTCTTCTCAGCATCACGTTTGATCGGTCATACTTTGCCTTGGTTTAGTTCCAACTCGGCAGCTGTCCTCTACCAATGAAGTTGTCTTAGTGTATAAAATGTGCTTGTTTAACTTAGAGGGGCAGCATTACACCCAATCCCTTCTATTAACAAGATTCTCTCTCACAGAGAGAGAGGTTGCCACGTATCACTTTAGCCCTGCTAAGTAGTCCTTTACTCAAACCCCTTCTCCAAGCAGGTCTTCACTTCCTTTACCTGAAAACCACCTGGGTAGCTTTATGGAAACTTACTTATCGAGAATATCTAGGAGTCTTTCCAGAATCTCTGAGGTCATTTATAGCATCCTCCAAGGGTTGTGAGGCCCTTAGGTGATGGCGCTGACATCTCCCATGCTATTTTCTTAGGCACAGGGTAGTGTGCTCTCTACTTAAGCTTTGGTTCAGACTGCTCTGGCAAACCTGATGTCTTTGGTCAGTTTCCAAGTGAGAAACAGTCACTAGTCTCTATGTCTTCAGATGTCTCCTTCAACTCCAGGGGCATGTGTCAGAGGCATCCATGAATTTTGTTACTTGTTTTTCAGGGTATGGGTGACTGAATGTTTTGCACTTCTTCAAGAATCCACTTGGGAACAAGTTGCTGGTTTCCCCTACTCATTGGCATCCCTGATTTCTTTAGGCTCCACCTGCACCCTCACCTTCTACACACACACTTTGCTTTTGGAGGAAAGAGGGATGTAAGATCTTACTATCAACCTGGAGACTTCAGTGACCCTCTTTCCATCCCACTCCTCAGTTTATGAGGAAGAGGAAGGATGAGGCAGGGGGCTGGCATATGTATGGCAGAGGTGGCATTCAGCCATAACTGAAGTATACCCTGAGAATGACTCTATGGTCTAAGAGTGTTGGTTCAGAGTTCCAAGCTAAGGAATCCAGGAGTGTCCAACCCAGAGATTCATTCTTTATCTATGAAGAACATCCAAATCCCTGGCCCATCCCCTGGAACACAGGCCATACAGGGGATCAAGACCCTTTATTATGGGTTAAATGGAGTACCCTTTATTTTAGGTTAAATGGAGTTTGCTAGGTGGAGTTTACTAGGTGGAGGGTGCTAAGTGAAAATACGATGTAAGCCACATGCTTTTTGCATGTTGATAATCGATAGATTGTTGATGTTTATTTGAAGCTTATTATATATTAGATATTATGTCAAGTGATTTTTATATACTACCTTATTTAATTTAACAGCTTTTTGAAAGGAGAGCCATTATTTTTCTCACTTTACAGAGAAAGAAACTGAGGCTTAGAATGGTTAAGAGATTTGCTCAAGGTCACATGGCTATTAAAGGAGTGGGATTCCAACTCAGGAGCTTCTAACCACTGCCCTGCATTTTCTCTCCCTTCCCTCATGTGTTTGATATTGCATTACATACTGTAATAAACCTGTGAATTCAAACTCTGGGCAACTTGTATTCAAATGTTAAGTTCCCGGACCAGTGCTCATCTCAGCTTCTGAAAACTCAAGAAGTTATCCCCTTTATTTTGTGTTTTCATTATATTTTTAGTTACTTTAAAACATTTGTTGTTGAGGCTGGGCGCGGTGGCTCAAGCCTGTAATCCCAGCACTTTGGGAGGCCGAGGCGGGCGGATCATGAGGTCAGGAGATCGAGACCATCCTGGCTAACATGGTGAAACCCCGTCTCTACTAAAAAAAATACAAAAAACTAGCCGGGCGAGGTGGCGGCGCCTGTAGTCCCAGCTACTCGGGAGGCTGAGGCAGGAGAATGGCGTCAACCCGGGAGGTGGAGCTTGCAGTGAGCTGGGATCCGGCCACTGCACTCCAGCCTGGGCGACAGAGTGAGACTCCGTCTCAAAAAAAAATAAAATAAAATAAAAATTTGTTGTTTTATATCTAATAGAGAAAACATGATCAATTAAAACATATGAAAATGGAAGAATCCAAAAAATATATAACCAGCAATCTCATTACCTAGAAATATTGACTGTTATTATTTCAGTTCCTTTATCCTCCTATCCTCAGCTATCTAGTTAATCTTTATTTTAACCTTTTTTTTTAGTGATACAAAACTGTATATGCTATTTTTGGCTTACCTTTGTCCTTTCATTTAGCCATGTATAAGCAATTCCATATTAAAATGCCTTATTTTTTAAAAAATGTGTTTGAAAGACAAATGTTAGGTCTAGTGGTAGATTCGTATCAGAATGGGGGGAGGATGAAAGTCATTCCTGCGGAAGAGAAAGGTGTTACAAAATCCATATGAAGCCACAGGCATGGCTTTTCTTAGGCATCAGCAATCCAGCAAGTGGAGTGAAGCCTCCTGGGTCCTTAGTAGGGACTGGCGGCAGCAGCCAGTTTGGACATCAGCATAAGAGAACCGGCCATTGTACAGTGACTGTCTCTTATAAGGATGCATCATTGGATTGAGGGGTCTACTCAAATAGTCCAGTTTAGTCTTCTCTAGAGATCCTTAATTTTCAAAGACCCTTTCTCCAAATAAAGTCACATTCACAGGTTCCAGGTAGGTGTATCTTTTGGGTGGAGAACATTATTCAACCCACTATAGTTCTATATTGCAGATGCTTTGAACATAAGCTGGCATGAGAGATATATAAGCAAGTAATTGTAATACAGTACAGTAAATGCTAGAAAACAAGCATGGCAACATTGCTGTGGGAACACAGAGGAGGTGTGGACAGTTGGGGTGAGGGGATGTGGATGCCCAGGAAGCGTCATAAAGAATGACAGTTCAGGCCAAAATTGTGTAATTCGTTGTGGGCCTAGACAAAGCACATTAAAACAAACAAAAAACATGATTAGTTTTAAAAATGGTATTTTAAACATGATTGGTGAGCCAAGTGAATTGGTGTTGGACATTAGAGGGTGATAGGAACTGTGGTGAAGCAGAGGACTAATGCTGTAACTGGGGATATGACTGAATCTAAAGGGGACTAAAAGACCACACTTTCACACCCTTCCTTGAAATTTGACCAGTTTCCCTGTGTGAACTTGGGTGAACTGCCCTTCCTTTTATACACTGAGCTCTGAGTGTCTGTTTTTAAATATATTAAATTTTCCTTCCATTTCTAGTTCTAGTCTGGTTCAACCTGTCTTAATTTATTCTCTGGAATGCTCTAGTAGGTCTATTCCCTCTTCCCTTCCCTGCACCTGTCCTCCAGTATCCGGCCTATCTTCCCTGCCTCATCTGTCTTTTCTCCAAATCGGTCACGTTACATCATCAGCCATAGATTACATTTAATTGTTTTCATGTCAGTCTTCCTGACTAGTTTGACAGCTTCACAAAGGCAGAGACTGTCTTTCCTATCTCTTCTTTCTCTCTTCTCAATGTCTATTACATAACGGCATTCAGTAAACAAATGAACTGGGAAGAAAATGCTCTTTCAGTGTATTAGAGTCCAGTTTTATGGAGGGAAGCCCATAAAACTTCAGTCCAAGATTTATCTTCTAATGTCCATGGTGAAGTGTTTTAGCTAATGATTATCCACATTGGTATTAGGCCAACATGCGCAGGACTCTAGGAAAAACCAATTTCTTTGTCAATACTTCCCTAATCTCTTCAGCTTCTGCTGCATAGATATTGCTCCTTATTTCCTTGGCTGTCAATCTAGCAAGATTTGAACTGGACAATGCTAAATCACCTTCACAGAAGACCACCTAAACTACAGTTTATGACAGTCCAGTTATTAAGGCAGTTTTCAGTGGATAGATGATCCAAATTCGCACATTTGATGAGCGCAGCTGCTTTTGTAATCCTTCTCCATTTTCATACCAGGGATCAAAAACTCAAATACAGGTATTATAAATGAGTGAGGAGGATTGTTGTTAGACATGAAAGAATGGTGGTGACTATGGTAAATTATGAACAAGGATGCTAACAGAAGCAGCTGTCTCTTCACTCCAGCCAGTTGTTGCCACTTGAAGATGTGGCTTGAGCGTTGGCATGTTGCCAGATGTTCAAGTGTTTCATAGGAAGATAAAAATCTGAATTTTTCTATGCCATTTCCAGATTTTAAAAACACCATGTGGAAAGAAAATAAAGTAAATGCCTATTTTGCAACTTCCAAATAAAAATCAATGTGCTAAAGCTACCGATAACTTGTTCCAATCTTATTTAACGCTCTTAGAACTTTGAAAAAGCATGGAAGATTTTTCAAAACCGACTTGGAAGTTCTCCTGAAATAATTATTCCTCTTTCAAAATTGAAGTTTTATGGAATGGTGAGTCAGAAAATGAAACTTAGTGGGAAATCAGAATTATATCAACTGAGCCTCAATATCATAGCAAAGAAATTTGAAGCATAGGTTCTAAGAGTAATTTTTCATTAATTTTTAGCTAAAGCAGTCTAGCTTTCAATTGGAGACTGACTAATATTTGCTCTGTTAATGTTTTCTTGGTGTTATGAGAATTTTAAAATGATCTATATGTCCCTTTAATTGTCATGAGCTCCCTGAAGGGAAGATGCCAGGGCATCTCAATGAAATCACACTTCCCTTGAGTGGGAGTTTTATTTTTTCAATGAGCTCCCCATCCCCCGTGCCCTGGCTGTTAGATCTGACTCAGTACTATAAGCATGCATGTCTGTGCACCTACACCACCTAGCACTTTCAACTTCAGGGGTTTTGCTGTCATCTGAAGCTCATCCATGAATCTAAGTCAGGAACCCCTAGCCTGGAGTGAAACCAAAATTGAGCAGATGGGAGGTGGCCACCATTCCAATGTGCCTAGCCCCATGCTAAGTATTTTACTTGCATTTTCTCATTTAATCTTCAGAATAATATTTCCATGGGGTAGGCATTATTATTACTACACTGTAGATGAGTAAACTGAAGTATGTGTGTATGTATATATATATATATAAATAATAGGACATACAGGTTATATATGTCAGCGTGGGGACTTGTGTATTACAGTGTTCAAATCAAGAGTAGAAGTTTTGTCTTCAGACAGAACTGGATTTGAGACCTGCTTCTGACAAGTTACTTGACTTCTCTGAGTCTCAATTCTTTCTCCATGGGACCAATAAGTGCCTGGTACATAGTGATGTAAGTATAATGGGTATGAATTTGCAAATATGCTCAGGCGCAGAAAATATCCAGTTACTTTTTTCCCCTAAAATCAAGCTAAATCTGATTCTAGCTGACATTTTGATGACTTAGCAGAGACATAGCAGATAATTCAATTGTTGGAATCACTGGAAATTCCTTCCCCTTTACCCCATTTGTAGAGATATCAAGTGTATTTTATTTAAGAAAATATCATGAGTTAATGTCACTTTTTTTGAAAGGTGATGCTGAGAATGCACATTCACATTTGAGTGTACCATCACCAAAAAAAAAAAAAAAAAAAAAAACATATGACTTATTAAGTTACTACAAGCTCTTATAAGCTATAGCTACAGCTTTTAAAGAAGTGATTTGAGTTTACAGTTATGAATTTGAGTGGACAAGGCCCATGCTTCCACACTGTAATTTTCTTAACATTAGTTGCGGCTTCTGAATGAGCAATGGTTAGGACCTGGCATTTCCATGACTACTTATTCTTCAGCAACTCAAGGGCTTTATATTCCCCCGTTTTTCTGAGAAAATGCCATGGTTTGTCATTATGAAGTAGTGCTCCATGGACAGTTCAATTTTTCTCTGTTTCTATCAGTGTTCAGCTCCTTCTTAATGCTTATGGACTCGTCTTGCTTTCACATTGCCATTAAGTGTTCTGTTTCTGAAACATTTGAAGATATATGCACATCTTTTGCCTTTTCAATTTGAAGTGTTGGTCTTATTGATTCATCTTCACGATTAGTACAACATCAAGTATTCATTTGAACCTAATCACTTGGTATCCCATGACAAATGTCTCAGGGAGTTTAGCAAACTGGTTGTGCCTGTTGTGTGTCATTGTCACTCTGTTGTTGTCCCCAGGGTGTAGTAACTCCTCACTCCCATATTAGTCCATTTTCACACTGCTATAAAGAAATACGCTTGACTGGGCAATTTATAAAGAAAGAGGTTTAATTGACTCATTGTTCCACATGTCTGGGAGGCCTCAGGAAACTTACAATCATGGCGGAAGGGGAAGCAGGCACCTTCTTCACAAGGTGGCAGAAGAGAGTGTGAGCAGGTGAAGGAGGAACTTTCAAACACTTATAAAAGCATCAGATCTCATGAGAACTCACTCACTATCATGAGAACAGCATGGGGGAATCTGTATCCATGATCCATTCACCTGCCACTAGGTCTCTCCTTCAACACCCAGGGATTACAATTTAAAATGTGATTTGGGTGGGGACACAATGCCAAACCATATTATTCCACCCCTAGCCCCTCCCAAATCTCATGCCTTTTCACGTTTCAAAACTAATCATGCTTTCTCAACAGTCCCCCAAAATCTTAACTCATTCCAACATTAACCCAAAAGTCCAAATCTAAAGTCTCATCTGAGATAAGACAAGTCCCTTTCAACTAGGAGCCTGCAAAAGCAAAAGCAAAAGCAAGTTAGTTACTTCCTAGATAAAATGAGGGTACAGGCATTGGGTAAATATTCTCATTCCAAAAGGGATGAATTGGCCAAAACAAAGGGGCTGCAGGCCCCATGTAAGTCTGAAATCCAACAGGCCAGTCATTAAATCTTAAAGCTCCAAAATGATATCCTTTGACTCCATGTCTCACATCCAGGTCTTGCCGACACAAGGGGTGGGCTCCCGTGATCTTAGGCAGCTCTGCCTTGGTGGCTTTGTGGTGTACATCTCCCCTGCTGGCTGTTTTAATGGGCTAGTGTTGAGTGTCTGTGGATTTTCCAAGTGCACAGTGCAAGCTGTTGGTGGAACTACCATTCTGGGGTCTGGAGGATGGTGGCCCTCTTCTCACAGCTCCACCAGTTAGTGCCCCAGTGGAGACTCTGTAGGGAATCCAATCCCACATTTCCCTTCCACACTGCCCTAGCAGATGTTCTACATGAGGGTTCTGCCCTTGCAGCAGACTTCTGCCTGGGCATCCAAACATTTCCATACATACTCTGACATCTAGGCAGAGGTTCCAAAACCTCAATTCTTGACTTCTGTGCACTCACAGGCCCAACACTATGTGGAACCCACCAAGGCTTAGGGCTTGCACCTTCTTTTTTTTTTTTTTTTTTTTTTTATTATACTTTAACTTCTAGGGTACATGTGCATAACGTGCAGGTTTGTTACATATGTATACATGTGCCATGTTGGTGTGCTGCACCCATCAACTTGTCAGCACCCATCAATTCATCATTTATATCAGGTATAACTCTCCAATGCAATCCCTCCCCCCTCCCCCCTCCCCATGATAGGCCCCATTGTGTGATGTTCCCCTTCCCGAGTCCAAGTGAGCTCATTGTTCAGTTCCCACCTATGAGTGAGAACATGCGGTGTTTGGTTTTCTCTTCTTGTGATAGTTTGCTAAGAATGATGGTTTCCAGCTGCATCCATGTCCCTACAAAGGACGCAAACTCATCCTTTTTTATGGCTGCATAGTATTCCATGGTGTATATGTGCCACATTTTCTTAATCCAGTCTGTCACTGATGGACATTTGGGTTGATTCCATTTTCCCCCTCACTTTCAGGCACCCCAATCAGACGTAGATTTGGTCTTTTTACATAATCCCATACTTCTTGCAGGCTTTGTTCATTTCTTTTTCTTCTTTTTTCTTTTGGTTTCTCTTCTCGCTTCATTTCATTCATTTGATCCTCCATCGCTGATACTCTTTCTTCCAGTTGATCGAGTCGGTTACTGAAGCTTGTGCATTTGTCACGTATTTCTCTTGTCATGGTTTTCATCTCTGTCATTTCGTTTATGACCTTCTCTGCATTAATTAGTCTAGCTGTCAATTCTTCCACTCTTTTTTCAAGATTTTTAGTTTCTTTGCGCTGGGTACGTAATTCCTCCTTTAGCTGTGAGAAGTTTGATGGACTGAAGCTTTCTTCTCTCATCTCATCAAAATCATTCTCTGACCAGCTTTGATCCGTTGCTGGCGATGAGCTGTGCTCCTTTGCAGGAGGAGATGCGCTCTTATTTTTTGAATTTCCAGCTTTTCTGCCCTGCTTTTTCCCCATCTTTGTGGTTTTATCTGTCTCTGGTCTTTGATGATGGTGACGTACTGATGGGGTTTTGGTATAGGTGTCCTTCCTGTTTGATAGTTTTCCTTCTGACAGTCAGGACCCTTAGCTGTAGGTCTGTTGGAGATTGCTTGAGGTCCACTCCAGACCCTGTTTGCCTGGGTATCAGCAGCAGAGGTTCCAGAAGACAGAATATTGCTGAACAGCGAGTGGACCTGTCTGATTCTTGCTTTGGAAGCTTCCTCTCAGGGGTGTACTCCACCCTGTGAGGTGTGGGGTGTCAGACTGCCCCTAGTGGGGGATGTCTCCCAGTTAGGCTACTCAGGGGTCAGGGACCCACTTGAGCAGGCAGACTGCCCCTTCTCAGATCTCAACCTCCGTGTTGGGAGATCCACTGCTCTCTTCAAAGCTGTCAGACAGAGTCGTTCGCGTCTGCACAGGCTTCTGCTCCTTTAGCTGAGCCCTGTCCCCAGAGGCGCAGTCTACAGAGACTGGCAGGTTTCCTTGAGCTGCTGTGAGCTCCACCCAGTTCGAGCTTCCCAGAGGCTTTGTTTACCTACTTAAGCCTCAGCGATGGCGGGCGCCCTTCCCCCAGCCTCACTGCTGCCTTGCGGTTAGATTGCCGCAGACTGCTGTGTTAGCAAGGAGGGAGGCTCCGTGGGCGTGGGACCCTCCCAGCCAGGTGTGGGATATATTCTCCAGTATGCCAGTGTTATAACGCAGTATTGGGGTGGGAGTTACCCGATTTTCCAGGTGTTGTGTGTCTCAGTTCCCCTGGCTAGGAAAAGGGACTCCCTTCCCCCTCGCGCTTCCCAGGTGAGGTGATGCCTCGCCCTGCTTCAGCTCTCGCTGGTCAGGCTGCAGCAGCTGACCCGCACGGATTGTCCAGCACTCCCGAGTGAGATGACCCCAGTACCTCAGTTGAAAATGCAGAAATCACCGGTCTTCTGTGTCGCTCGCGCTGGGAGATGGAGACTGGAGCTGTTCCTATTCGGCCATCTTGCTCCGCCCCCAGGGCTTGCACCTTCTAAAGGAATAGCCCTAGCTGTACCTTGGCCCCTTTTAGCCATGGCTGGAGCCAAAGCAGCTGGAACATACTGTATCAAGTCTTGAGGTTGCCCAGAGCAAGAGGGCCCTTGGCCTGACCAACAAACTCTTTTTTCTTCCTAGGCCTCTGAGCCTGTGATGGAAGAGGCTTTCACCAAGATCTCTGACATGCCTTGGAGACAGTTTCCCCATTTTCTTGGTGATTAACATTTGACTCCTCATTACTTATGCAAGTTTCTGTAGCTGGTTTGAATTTCTCCCCAGAAAATGGGTTTTTCTTTGCTATCACATCATCAGGATGCAAATTTTCCAAACTTTTATGCTCTGGTTCCCTTTAAAACATAAGTTCCAGATTGAGTGTGGTGCCTCATACCTGTAATCCCAGCACTTTGGAAGGCTGAGGTGGGCGGATCATTTGAGGTCAGGAGTTAGAGACCAGCCTGGCCAACATGGTCAAACCTTGTTTCTACTAAAAATAGAAAAAAACTAGCCAGGTGTGGTGGCATGCACCTGTAGTCCCAGCTACTTGGGAGGCAGAAGAATGATTTGAACCCAGGAGGCAGAGGTTGCAGGAAGCTGAGATTGCACCACTGCTCTCTAGCCTGGGTAACAGAGCACTAGACTCCATCTCAAAGAAAAAAAAAGTTCCAATTTCAGGTCATCTCTCTCAAGGTCAAATTTCCACATATCTCTAGGGCAGGGTCAAAATGCCATCAGTCTCTTTGCTAAAGCATAGCAAGGGCGACTTTTGCTCCAGTTCCCAACAAGTTCATCTCCATCTGAGACCACCTCAGCCTGGACTTCACTGTCGATATCACTATCAGCATTTTCGTTAAAACCATTCAACAAGTGTCTAGGAAGTTCTAAACTTTCCCATATCTTCCTGTCTTCTTCTGAGCTTTCCATGCTGTTCCAAACTCTGCCTCTTACCCAGTTCCAAAGTCACTCCCACATTTTCAAGTATCTTTATAACAGTACCCCACTCTCTGAGGTATCAATTTACTGTATTGGTCCATTTTCACACTGCTATAAAGAAATACCCAAGATGGGGTAATTTATTTAAAAAACAGGTTTAATAGACTCACAGTTCTGCATGGCTGGGGAAGCCTCTGGAAACTTACAATCATGGCAGAAAATGAAGGAGAAGCAAGCACCTTCTTACACAGCAGCAGGAGAGACAGAGTGAAAGCAGGGAGCTGCCGAACACTTTTAAACCATCAGATCTTATGAGAACTCATTCACTATCATGAGAACCTTGTGCCCCCATGATCCAGTCACCTCCCACTAGGTCTCTCCCTCAACACCTGGGGATTACAATTCAGTTTTGGGTAGGGACAAAAAGCCTAAACATATCACCCCTACACCCTGGAACCACATGCCAAGGGTTACCCTCTCATACTTGTTCATGTATCACCCCGCTGAATTTGACATTCACAGTGAATGGTTTCTTTGGATAAGCCATGGACTAGAAACACTGCTCTTTTAAACTTGCTTGTACTACCATATAGTTAAGTCATGGTGTGAAATTAGTAAGGCATCAGGTGAAACGGCACATGTGGGTTAGTCTCCTTTTAAAAATAGGTTAGTAATCAATGTCCTGTAGATTGCCCTGCTTTTGTTTGGTTTGGTTTTCATAGTAAGTCAGAGACTTTGGTCAATAAATAATTGCACTTATTGTTTACTGTTGAGTCTTAAGGGAGGTAGTGCCATAATAACAATATGTATGTAAGCATGTGTGTGGAAGTGTGTTCCTCACATTGGTGAATGATAAAATGAAAAGAGCTTACCCACCAACTCTCATTTTCTCTATTTAAAAGTCTTTACTCTAAAAACAACATGACAGAGAGGATAAATGCTTGAGGGGATGGACAGCCCATTCCTCATGGTTTCCTGATTTCACATTGCATCCCTGTATCAAAACATCTCGTGTACTCTATAAATATATACACCTATTATGTACCCGTAAAATTAAAAAAAATAAATTGAAATAAAAAATGATAAGGAACATCTGTGGAAAAGAGGATTCTATTTACCTTAAATTACTTTGACTTGGAACTAGAAACAAGGACAACAATAAGATCATATATTCAATCTTCTGTGTCCATTAATGTAAATAAATCAATAACTTGTTTCAAAAGTATGAATACAATCTTTTTAAACAATGAAACTCTTAAAAATAAGCTGCTTTTAATTTTTAGATATAAAATAGGTAATAATATATTTCAGGTATGAATAATTTCTAAACCTTTAGCAATTTATTCTTAATGAAGAACATTTAAATTTGGACTTCAATTTAATAGTGTAACCAAAAATGAGGGGAAAGGATGATTTGACAGTGCCCTCTCATGATCTTAGGCAGAGAGTATAAACTGAACTGGAAAACATAATTCAAACTTTGTACCAGCATAAAAAAATATAAAAAATGCATTAAAAATTCAAGACATTTGGTTGTAAATTATTTTTACACCTACTCCCAAAAGCAATCCTTTTATTTTAAAAAGGATCACTGTCCAAAAATTTGATTGGTGTCATAGCCACACCACATACTTGCTCACAACCACCCCCGACTAACACATAGACACATACCCATGAGCGCATACACACACACACACACCCCTTACAACACATTAGATAAGTAGGTCATTGCATTTATCTTCCAATTTTAAAACTTTCCATGGAAGCAGACTGATGCTTTTAGAAAAAACGGAATCAGTTTTTGTATAAGTTGCATGTTTCCAAATCACCTCCCCTCCTCAAATAGAAGCATTGTGGGTATTGGAAAATTGTCAGCCAAATTTCCCTGAAGCTAAACAATTTAAGTTAAAACTCCTTGCCCTTCAATTTGTTCAGATTTCTTGTCTCATATAGTTAAACTGAAGGGGGAAAAGTGTTCAGTGAAATGTCTACTCAATGATTCTATCAATTTAGGAGCAGGATCAAACAAGCGAATGAATCATGCAACAAGCCTCATACACTGGAAAATGTGTCATCTTTCTGTGAGCAGTGAGAGATCTGGAGCCAAACCAGGTTGAAA
This sequence comes from Piliocolobus tephrosceles, assembly GCF_002776525.5. Lineage (NCBI taxonomy): Eukaryota > Metazoa > Chordata > Mammalia > Primates > Cercopithecidae > Piliocolobus > Piliocolobus tephrosceles. The sequence goes on from NC_045437.1 coordinate 165,685,297, forward strand.
ATGTCATTTAAGTAGATTCTTTTAACTTGTTTCTGGAAAAAAAAAAAAAAATGCCACTGATAACTATTTGTCTTCTCAAAGATACTACTTTCAAATACCTTATCCTGCAAGCCAAAGCATATATTTAATTCCAGAGAAAAGCCTTTCAGCACCCTGAGAAATCCTTTTTGTTCAAAACTAATCAATTTTTGCTTTGTGCACAAAAGTAAAATACTTTGTCAAACTCTCTGCAGAAATCCTTTTAGCTATCTTAAAAAATACATTTGGTACAGCCCTGGCTGATTTCTGTTATATGAGCAAAAATTTACTTTGTCAAATTATATTCTTCAGAAAGCCTTTCAGCTGACTTAAAAATCCATTTTGTGCAAAACAATGACCATGCATCAGCTCAGAGTGATTGCACAGTAGTTACTTAGCCTGGCAAATGGCAGCAAAATGTCAGCTGAAATGAAAGACACACAGCCTAGGGCTTATCAGGGAAAGTGCAGATGATTCATGTAACATCATAAATAAATAACACCAACTTTGTGTTGAGATAGGTTTAACAGTAGAAGTTCCTTTACCAACCGTGGTTTGTTTCAAAGCAATAGTAACAGGGACCTTACCCGGTGACAACGACATGTGCTAAGATAAGGTATGAAGTCTTTAACACTCACAATTTCAAGGTCACTAAATGTTATATTTGTGGGTTAACATGGAAAAAAAATCCTCTGTCTGATGCTCAACGATAGGGTGAAACTAAAGTATCATAAAAGTAATGATAGTCATAAAGGGAATAAAATTTCTCAACCAAATGCCCACAATAGCCAATGTCTTTCTTCAACGCTCTTGTCCTATTGTTGTTTAACTTTGGTAGAAGTTACATGGAGGAAGAAAGGGATTGGAAATGCAGAAAGTTGGGGCAAAAATAGAGATGAAGACTCTGGTCTTGGCTCAAGACTGGTTGCACAGGGTACTATGCTCAGAGGGCCCCACGCTTGGTTTAATGCTCTGCCGTCACCACCTTGAAATTAATAAGATTTTGAACAAGAGGCCCTGCATTTTTTATTTTGCATAAAAAAACATACAAATCACATAGCTGGCCATGATTAAGGACAATCAGGACTCCCTTGTGACTTTCATGGGTCCCAGCCAACTTTGCCTTCGTGGACCTCTTCCTTCCTAAAATCGTGTTAAAATTACATTTTACAACTGCGTTCGTACAAAGATGAATAGGTTAACATGTTCTTGACCTAAGAGTTAATTTTTTCCAGATTTCAAATGAAACTAAAACATTTTTATGAACTTCAACACTATCGTGGGCCCTTGCACTGCGCCTACTCTGCTTCATGGAGATGTTCACCTTGGGGCCCAGTGGGTGGAGAGGGGACATCAACAGCCCATTGCCAGCATGGCCATCAAGGCAATGTGTGCTGGTTGGAAATGAATGCTTCTGGATGTCATTTTTCTCAGTGAAAGATGGGTCCACAGTCTCTGATCACATTTGCTGGACAATGCAGAACACATATGGCCCTCACTGCAACTAACAACTATATAAAGACTGAAGTCGGCCCGGCCCGGTGGCTCACACCTGTAGTCCCAGCACTTTGAGAGGCCGAGGTGGGTAGATCACAAGGTCAGGAGATCGAAACCATCCTGGCTAACACGATGAAACCCCGTCTCTACTAACAAAATACAAAAAAAATTATCTGGGCGAGGTGGCGGGCGCCAGTAGTCCCAGCTACTCGGGGGGGCTGAGGCAGGAGAACGGCATGAACCCAGGAGGCAGACCTTGCAATGAGCCCAGATTGCACCTCTGTACTCCAGCCTGGGTGACAGAGCGAGATTCTGTCTCAAAAAAAAAAAAAAAAGTGAAGTCATCCCAGAGCAGCTGCCAGAGTCCATAGTCTTTTCTGTCAAAACCTGCAAATGTTAAAGTTCTGAATCAGAATCACATTTCCTCAGAGCAGATCCAGTCTGTAGCAACCGTATCATGCATGTTCACTTTATTCTGCTATCATTTTAGTGATAGATGGGCAACATAGGCCCTAAACAAAATGATCGAGAGCTCAGAATTAATCGTCAGACACTCTTCTACCCCTATATGCTATGCACTCATTTATTTTGTTATGTCTTTTAACACCATCAGAAGCAGCTGGTGACTCCTTTCCACTCGTCTAGAAACCCGGGAAACCCTGCCGTAGAGTTCAGTGGGGTCTGCTCCGCTGGTGTCAAACTCCATGGTTTGTGTGTTTCATTTTCCTTCTTTCTTGCCCTCCACCAAAGCTTTCTGTCCAGGTGGCTCCAGTATCTAACCATACACAGCATGGAACTATAAATTATTAGTTTTGATGGAACTTAACAATTCTCCTATCTTGGTTTTCTCAGCCCTTACTATACACCAATATTACTAGAGAGTAGAAAGAATCAGATAGTCTTCACCCCTAAACTTACTGAATCCAGATCTCCAGAGACAGTATCTGAGCATTTGTATTTTTACAAAATTAACCAGGTAATGCTAATATTTGGGTTGATAACCTACTTACTCTTCTCACTGATTAACTGCTACAGGAATCACTTTAAAGCATTCCTGATCTCACTTTGCTCTGCATTTGGGAGAAAGACATAAGCAATGAATAGATGTCAAATATGATCACCCTTATGGGAGACATCCATAACTAAAATATTATCTTCTATCTCTTTGATACTATGTCACACATGGGACTACGGAATGAATTTTCACCGAATTTGAAAGGTATTTTGGGATGGCCAGTTAAGGCACAGGCTATGTGGTATGTGGCATGCACACAATTTATGTTGGAAGCCTCTGGGAGCACCTCAAAGAGGAGGCACATTTTCAGAGCTGCAGAACTGAGGAACACAAGGAGAGAGCTGTATGTCTGCCTTAGGGGGACATGGGTTGTATATAAAGATGCTGTGGACAGAGAAGACTGAAAATGAATTCAAATATGAGACTTAAAAAGCTAGGAGGGAGAAACCGAATTACAGTCATTGATTTGTGATTGTGCTACTTCTCACAAGAGCAACCTTATGTAGTTTTGCTTCAGGTGTAATGTTAGATGCTCAATAAATGTTTATAGTAGATGCTTAATAAATGCTTATTGTTTGGACAAATCATGGTAGATGGGCTTCTTGACATAAGTCACTTGCGATTACATCTTTGTTAAATAATCACCATTTTATTCATTCCCAAAGTTAAGAGAGATTTTACAATGCCATTTTAAAATTTCATATTCATCATTTTCCAAATGTAAATTAGAAACTTAAGCTTTCTTGTTTTTGTGGTTTCTTCTGGACACTCTGTGTTAGAATTTGAATTGAAGATGTTTCAAAGAGCTTCTTATGTTACCTAGAATTTGGTGTGCAGCTTGGGTTCATTATTGCCATGTTCTTTAGAATGCTCTTAGATTTAAACATCAAAAGAGTTTTAATGGTATAGAACATTTTAAACACCACTTAAAATGCCAAGATTATTTGCTGAAGGCTGGCTGCCCTGAGATCAGGCTTTGTCTCGAATTGAGACTGCGGACTTTCTCATGAAAAGTCTATAGATCGGAGCTTGCATTCAGGGGGCTTTGGACTTCAGTCTCTTTTGCATGGCTCAAAGAGATGAGAGAGTAGGAATTTAGAACCTAATTTATCAAGTTAATATTCCAAGAGTAGCTCACTTTACAAATCTCTATCTCCTAGGTCAAGGTCTCAAATTCTTAACCCTGTTGTCCAGGATACCCTTGTAAGTGCAAACATCATTTCTGGTGTGGTTATTCTTAATAATTACAATCTCTCAGGAAACTCCCGTGACCTCAGTATGGCCCTGAACTTTTCTTTCCCCACTCGTCTTCTGTTCTCTATTGTATCTCAGTAGGGAGGACCCATTGTAATTTTCAATTCTCATTTCAACAATGGCTCTGATTTTGCAGATCCTTCAAAATAACAAAACTGGCTGTAGTCACCAAAACACCCTAAATTTTCACAGTTATATGCTTATGTATACAAGGTAGAAAAGAGCTGATTCTTATGTTCAATTCACTTTCAAGTTTAAAAAATGTTTGGTCTATCCCCAGATTTCTATTTGCAGTATGTTATGTAAAGTCAGGTAGTTGAGATGAGAAGGCATCATGTATTTATAACACAAGACTGTATAGTATATGTAAATTATATGTTCACTTTTCTTACACTTCCAAAAGATACACTAGTGAGTTTTTCTAATCAGTCTGTATGCTTCATGCTTCCCCTTTGGCAGATAACAGAGAAAGAACACATTCTGGAAGCAAGAAAGAATTTCTAAACATATGCCTTTCTGAAGGTGGTTTGGAATATGGTATTAGGTATTTCAATTTTACTGGGCTTTGCCAGAAATAAATCAGACCTTTAGTCATGCCCTGTGTCTCTACAATAGTTTTATACATTTAAGTGTGAGTGAATTTGATTTATTTTTCCTCTGTCCACTCAAATTATTCCATCCTATTAGTATTTATGTCAGCTAGGTTGGAGAGTGTTTTATACCTGGGCCTCACACTCTTTTCATATTCCAATTTTATTGTGGGTCTGTTAAAAGGTCACTTTAACCTCTCTGCAAGATGAAGAGCATAAAGACATAGAGCTATTCTGTCACTTTACCGATACATGTCGGGAAACACTCAGCTGGGCTTTTGCTGTAATAAGTTTGTGAAAGAAAAGCTGTCGAGATACAAAGGATGACATGATGAATAATCAAAATAATTCTGAGCTTCAAATCTAATCCTATAGGAAGTGTTATGATGGAAAGTCCTGGGCAAAAATCACTTGATAATTTCAGCACAGAAAACAATTTATGCTGGATTTGCCTCCTTCTCCATGATACCATGCTGAGTAATGTCCTCTAGCTCTGGAGGCCCTCGGGTTACAGCCAAACATTGATTATTTGTCAGATAATGCTATCAGACTTACAAAGACATCCACAGTGCTCCTGCAAGAAAATAAATGACTCCAGTATTCTTTTGGGAGGAAAAAAAGAAAGGAAGTACAATAGGATTCACTGTAATAAGTGCTCTAAGAGTTTATAATAGGTTGATTGTGGACTATGTTTAATATACTTTCAAGTCTATTGTAAAGATTATTAAAATACATTTTCTCTGCATAATGAGACATGGTTTTTACACTTCAGAGTGGGAATCATAGGGACTTGAAATTTGTTGAGTTGGTCCCCTGTGCCAGGTGCTTTAGGGATGTTAGAGTTTATTTAATTCTCTCAGCAACCATGCAAGATAAATATTGTCCCATAATGCAGAGGAGAAAAATAAGATCCAGAGAGGCTCAAAGTCAACTATAAATAAGAGGTTTATTGTCTGTAAAATCTATGGTTGGTTATCAAAAATTATAATTATATGCTCATAGAAAATTGTTGCTTATTTGTGCTCTTTTCAGAATATTTGGTGCCAATTGGGATGAAGACCCAAGTGATTTTTTTTTTTATTATTATACTTTAAGTTCTAGGGTACATGTGCATAATGTGCAGGCTTGTTACATATGTATACTTGTGCCATGTTGGTGTGCTGCACCCATCAACTCGTCAGCACCCATCAATTCGTCATTTATATCAGGTATAACTCCCAATGCAATCCCTCCCCCCTCCCCCCTCCCCATGATAGGCCCTGATGTGTGTGATGTTCCCCTTCCTGAGTCCAAGTGATGTCATTGTTCAGTTCCCACCTATGAGTGAGAACATGCGGTGTTTGGTTTTTTGTTCTTGTGATAGTTTGCTAAGAATTATGGTTTCCAGCTACATCCATGTCCCTACAAAGGATGCAAACTCATCCTTTTTTATGGCTGCATAGTATTCCATGGTGTATATGTGCCACATTTTCTTAATCCAGTCTGTCACAGATGGACATTTGGGTTGATTCCAAGTCTTTGCTATTGTGAATAGTGCTGCAATAAACATGCGTGTGCATGTGTCTTTATAGCAGCATGATTTATAATCCTTTGGGTATATACCCAGTAGTGGGATGGCTGGGTCATATGGTACATCTAGTTCTAGATCCTTGAGGAATCGCCATACTGTTTTCCATAATGGTTGAACTAGTTTACAATCCCACCAACAGTGTAAAAGTGTTCCTATTTCTCCACATCCTCTCCAACACCTGTTGTTTCCTGACTTTTTAATGATTGCCATTCTAACTGGTGTGAGATGGTATCTCATTGTGGTTTTGACTTGCATCTCTCTGAAGGCCAGTGATGATGAGCATTTTTTCATGTGTCTGTTGGCTGTATGAATGTCTTCTTTTGAGAAATGTCTGTTCATATCGTTTGCCCACTTTTTGATGGGGTTGTTTGTTTTTTTCTTGTAAATTTGTTTGAGTTCTTTGTAGATTCTGGATATTAGCCCTTTGTCAGATGAGTAGATTGCAATTGGGATGAAGACCCAAGTGATTTTTTTTTTTTTTTTTTTTGTCTGTGGGAAGATACGGTGGCACATAGGATTTGAGGAACTTGGTTCTCTGGTATCACACAAAAATTTCCATATATCCCAGGCATCTCATTCTTGGTTTCTCAGGTACCTACATCCCTGGAATATTTTCCTCTTACTGTTGATGACAAAGCACTTGGGGTGGTCATCTGCTTTTTCAGGCTCTCCCTTAATCTTGAGGGATTTACTAGTGCATGACAAGTCGCATTCGTGAGGATTTCTGTGTTACTGGTCACAGCTGGGGAAGGTTATTCTCTACATTTACACAGGATTAAGAAAGCTCGTGATGCTCTGTGAAAAGCAAAGTCAAAAAGTAAAAATAAAAGCCTTGTCAAGATAAATAATAAAAAAACAGCAAGCAAGGTATCTGTTTATGGTACAGTCTTATCGCTTCAAAAGGTAAAGAACTTTTATCATTATGAGGCAAGGTAAAAGTGAGCATTTCAGCTTCACCCCTGATACTGATGTAAGAGCAGAATAAGGACACTCATTTCCCTCCAAGCGTTAACAGGCTGCCTTTTCAGCTGTGCATTTCATGTTCACTTGCTCTAACAAGATTTACACAGTCCTAACTCACTTATTAAATGCTTCAAAAGTGTTTTAAGGCAAAGATCTTCAAAAGCAAAATGCATGTCTCAGGCGTCAGTCTGAAAACTACTGCATACAGTTCACTGATTTAAATATGTGCACTGGAGTTAAAAAGAAACCATTTGATCTCTCTAATATTTCTAATACTTATTTTGGCTCTATCGCATGAATTCCTTTTATTGAATCCTCCTGCCCAAAATTCTATTAAAGTAATAATTTTTAAAAGTTTCACTGAGCCAAATTTGAGAATAGATGTTGGATTTTTCAGAGCAGGGTTGGGGGAGAAAAAGAGAGCATGATATGGGTGCGGTTATAGAAGGGTCTGGAAAGAGATGACGGGAAAGATGTGCAGACTTGAAAGCAAAGGGTTAAATCTTGCCGGTAGCCCTGTAAAATGTGTTAAGAGGCATCAGAAATTAATTCCTGTGAACTACAATCTGCAAATAAAAACTCTGAAGTGTAAGGGTAATGAAGCAAGCAAAAAAAAATTTCTCTAAAGAAAAGCACTAAGTTCATTCGAATACTTAGCTACAGGAATCAGCACTTTAGAAAAGCCTATAGAAGTTCTATTTGATTTTCCATCAGAGACATAGATGAGAGAATTTGTGTGAACTAAAAGATTTTTAAAATATTGATTTGAGGAAACAGAGGAAAGTGAGGAGAATGATGCAAAAAAAAAAAAAAAAAAAAAAAAAGGAATTGTCTTTTTCTTGGCAGCTCACACTTCCACACCTCTGACTCTAATGTGAGTCAGAAATGTTGTAAGAAATGCGTTCTAGAGATGAAATATTATGGAGACAGTGGGAAGGGAAAGACCTAGGACAGGGACAATTTGCGTACATTTAGCTCTATTAATATAATTAGGCAGGAGAACCAGTGACACTGCAGCTAAAAGCGAGAGGGGCACTAACCAGTGCTTTATCTCCTCTTGCCAAGGACTACATGATGAACCCTGCAGTGACCCAAATTTATTACAGAATAGTGCTCATTGCTGCTGTATCAAGCACTCTGTGGCAATTACAGCACATTAGGTGGAGGAACAAATCTCAAGGGGAAATGCCTAGTCTTTTAATCAAGTAGTGGAAAAGGCAAGGTGCATAAAAATCACCCAGTAAGACATACATACAGATACATGTATATACATATATATATCTCATCCATACATGTGCATCTATAACTGATAACGGTCTTCATTTTGCCCAGAAAGGGCTTTTATTATATACAGGAGTCGTGAATGTACACTTAATCTTGTCTCTACTAGAGCCCAGTTTCTTCTTGTATTATGTTCTCAGTCTTCAAGAACCTAAAGCTCAGGGAAATTACACAAACTAAAATGAGCACTGGGAAGAATAATTTACTATATGATACTTTTGCCTCTTCATTTTCCCAAGAAGTACTCCTTTATTTCTTTATTTTCCTCATATACCTTTTTTTTTTTTTTTTTTTTAACAGTAAGGGCTTCTCTGGTTTTCATCAATCTGATTGCTTCCGGATGACCTAATGATGTCATTTCAAGGGTCATATTTTAGCGTCTAGTGGGAACAGAAAAACTCATGCCAAAAGCCTGCTGAATTTTATAAGTCATTGATTTGTTGTAATGAATGGGAACAAAGTATATAAAAACACAGAGTTAGAAAACACTATTACCAATTATAAATTTGAATCACAAGTTAGTCAATGTAGTTAAAGTTTATCAAGAAACTATAAAATAATGGGAAGAGGAAAGGTGATAATGGCGTTTGGCTCTGGGTCCCCACCCAAATCTCATGTCAAATTGTAATCCCATGTGTTGAGGGAGGGACCTAGTGGGAGGTGATTGGGTCATGGGGGCAATTTCCTCCACACTGTTGTTGTGGTAGTGAGGGAGTTCTCACGAGATCTGATGACTTAAAAGTTTTTGGCAGTTCCCCCCTCACTTTCTGTCTCTCCTACTGCCATGTAAGAAATTGTTTGTTTGTTTTTTTGCTGTCTGCCATGATTGTAAGTTTCCTGAGGCCTCTCCAGACACGTGGAACTTTGAGTCAATTAAACCTTTTTTCTTAATAAATTACCCAGTCTCAGTTTTGTTTTGTTTTGTTTTTTTAATAGCGGTGTGAAAATGAACTAATACAAAAGGAAATAAAAAGGAAGCAATAAGGAGAAAAGTAAAGACTGGAAGAAAGATGCAGGTTAGGTGTATACTCACAAGCCATTGTGAAATAGTTTACTTTGTTTTTGTTGTTATTGTGTGCATTTTAAATAATCTGTGACTTTAAAAGTCATTTAAAATGGCAAACTAGTTTGTGTGGATAATCAGCCTAAAATAGAACATTTCAGTTAAAGTTACAGCTGTGGTGATGATCTGATCATAACATTTTAGAACTTCTTATTGATAACTTGTTATTGAAAAGGCATTCACAATCTCAAAAAGCTAGCCAAAATATGTTTTATGTGAAAGACCCCTATTTGCATCTTAAGAATGCAGCGTAAATAAGGGACATCCAGTACACCCAGAATAACTGTATTTCCAGCAACTCCTGTGGTGAGCTTCTTTGTCTTTTTGTTAAATACTCATTTCCAAACCTCATGTCTGTATGATGTTAAGTTGCCAAACATTTAGTTTACATGTTTCTTCTAAATGCCTATACATCTCTCCAACATTCATATAATACACAGTAGACATTTACAAGGACAAGCATATAGGTAGGGGTATTTAAAGATTTTGTTTCTTATTGTAATCACATTGCTATATCCTCCAAAACTCACCTGGGGAGTTGGGACCCAATACTTTTTGAAATGTCAGTAATATAATTTTAAGCCCTTAAGCAAATGTGCCTCCATTAATATTTTTCTACTTCAGCATATGGATTTCTGCTTCTTGGGCCTGCAATCAGAAGGAATTTACGTCTCCCAATTTGGTCAATTTTTACTACCTATTGTGCATGTCCAATTTTGTGAGGTACTAAACAATATATTGACAAATTAGATCAGTAGAAGACCATTTTAGTAGTGGAAAGATTGGTTCTTTCTATAATTTATAAGCTCACCCTTTCCCACTTTACTCTTTCTGTAGTATTAAATAAAGGCAGAGTGAGGCACATTGGAGAGCAGTGAAAGAAAATGAGATGTCAGAGAGGTGGACAAGTGAGGGTTGAGGAGAGAACCTAAAAAGCACAATAGATTTTTCAAAGTAAGATCTATGACAGAATAGGGAAAGGTCTGTAGAGAGCATGAAATTAAATAAGATGGACTAACAGAGATGGAGAGATCTGCAGGAAGGAAACTGCGGACACAGCGACAGGGAGACATTTTTCTGATAGCAGTGGAAGTGAGAACTGGAGACAGGGCTATTACAGTAGAAAGAGAAAGACAAATGAAGCAATAGAAAAAGATACATATATACAAGTCTCTGTGAATAGTCCCCTAAGAAAGATAGCAAAGTCAAAAAGCATTCACCAATACGTACACACTGGAGAGGACGTTATCATTGTTTAGTTCTTACAGAATACATTCTATTCAGAAAAAAACTTTTATCTTATTTCTCCTCTCATGGTGTAAACCCATGAGGGAGCAATCACTATTATTATCCATAGTCAATAAATTTGAGGCACAGGCAACAGTGAATTATCCTGAAGCAAAAATCAGAAACCAGTGCCACAGTCAGAGACTATTCATATAATTACTTTGATTTTTAAAAAAATGGTGGACATTCAATGGTTGGTCAAATGTTAAACTGTTCTGTGTTACCACCTTCCCCTTTCAGAAGTTTAAAGGGACTATAAAGCATTCAAATCCATGCATCTGTTCCTTGACCTCACCTTACTTCGGATTTCTTACGAGCTCTGTGTTTTTAGCTAATGTTGCTACTTAATGGTTGCTGCTTATTTATTCTTAGACTGAAAGTGACCAGAGTGAGTATTATGCAGGCCCTTGAACTCAGTTCAGGAGCAGTTCTGCTCGGATCTGTTGAGATTTGATGCCAGGTTGGCTAATGGTCTGTCTAATTCTGACAGAGGAACTATGGAAAGCATTCTCCCAGAGACTCTGGGAACTAGAAATGCCCACATCCCTTAGATCTCTGGGAAGTGGCTACCAATGATGAAGTCATTGCTAGGAATTCTGGTCATGGAATTTATACCTTGTCATAACCTAAAGTGTAATGCTCCTGAGATGAACATCAGTACACATGTTTCCGAGACAAACAGCACCTCATTTATGTGATGTATTTACTCGGTCTCCAAACCACTAAGAGAAGTTAACGAAAGACAAGCGGTTGAACTAAAGTCTTTCTTGATATTGATTTCAAAGCCTCATCAGCGTTTGTCTGAGGGTTACATTTACTTGTAGGTCATTTAGAAGTACGTGTCCTAAACCTAATCAGTCATCTTAACTCCTTCATGGATATCCAACTCTTGCACCAAAATATGTTTTTCTTTATGTATGTACCACATTGCCAAATGACTTCCAAAATTCAAAAACACCAGATCATAATCTCTTTCCAAACTCATTAAGTTGCAGAATTTCATGGATTCATCCTCTTTTCTGCTCTTACATTTTCCCCATTTTCTGCCCCATCATGAACGTTCTAGTTGAGGTTGTAATGAAATTTCATTGGGACAAAATAAACAGTGTAGATATCCTGATCATTCCTCTCTCTCAGTCCCTCCTTGGGACATCAAACCACATACTTTCAATAGCTATTGTATAAATACATTGATCAAATCTTTAGTAGTAGCCAAATGTACACAGAATATTCTTTATACTTCTAGGTCAGACAATCAGGAATTCCAAGTCCTGACCCTTTTCACATTTCTAATGTTAATTTTTCACTCCGTCTTTCTTCCTACCAGGTACCCTAAGCTTTGGAGGGTTTTCTGGAGTACAACTCCACTCCAGGTATAATGTGAGGTGTGCCCCAGAGGTCACGCCAAATTTTGAGTCATACTGATCTTCCTGATTCTTCCTTCTTGTTCTCCTTACTCTTTACTGTCCACCCAAACCTTTGCTCTTGATGGTTTTTCAGCCTGCCCTCATCCCTGCTTGTGGAAATCTAATAGAGCCACAAAGTAATACTCAAGTCATACTTCTCTGAGGCTTTCCTACCTGTTATTCATGCCTTTTTTTTCTAACCTTTTCTCTGCTGTGCAGTAAATGATCCTCAGCTTAGACATTGAAGGGTCTAGAATTTCTACAAGTAGGAGCATACAGATGCCAAAGTTCTGAAGAGAGGACAAGGGAATGTATTCAAACTGTATTTGCATAGCAAGCATGCTACCTTTACTCACATTGTGGATTTTCAGGGCAGGTTTTGGTGATTGGTAGAGATAATGTGGAAGTTAAAGCTTCTCTATGCACCTGAGGCTTTAACACCACCTTGGTTGCTGGCACCAAGTATGTCCTATACTATAGAGCATGGAACATACACAAAGGGCCTTTTCAGGACTGGGATGAGTTTTGCCTTTTTATCCTTCATAGAACATAAAAGAATATAATGTCCAGTAAGTAAAAAAGAAGTGGTTGTTGGAATTAGAAAATAAACTTTGAGCAAATATTATAAGTATGAATGTTTCACACCAACACTTGGTATAAAGTATTAAGCTCAATCAAGTTTTTGGCCAAGTGAATTTTACATGTTTTCTATTTTATTCTGTACTTCAATCAAAAGAGCCTCTGTCTCCTCCTTCTATAGGATATTGATAGAACTGACCCTTAAAACAATTTCCTAGACAGGACTCCCAAAGTTTCAGAACCACACTTTCTTTCATGGCTAGACTGTGAGACAGCTGGTCTGTGAAAATTCTTTTTCCATTGTAATTCACTCTAAAATAAAGATGGGTGGAGACATACCACAAACAGATTTTAACTTGTGTTTAATCCATTATTTCATTTTATTTTGCTATTTTTTTCTTGGACTGTTTACAGATGAACCCAAAGGGTTGTACTATAGAATCCTTTAGAAGTTAGCTTATTGGCCATGCGTGGTAGCTCACACCTATAATCCCAGCACTTCGGGAGGCTGAGCAGGGGCAGATTACTTGAGGTCAGGAGTTCAAGACCAACCTGGCCAACATGGTGAAACCACATCTCTACTAAAAATACAAAAATTAGCCAGGCGTGGTGGTGTGTACCTGTAATTCCAGCTACTTGGGAGGCTGAGGCAGGAGAATCACTTGAACCTGGGATGCAGAGGTTGCAGTGAGCTGAGATCCTGCCCCTAAATCCCAGCCAGGGCAACAGAACAAGATTCTGTCTCAAAAAAAAACAAACAAACAAACAAAAAAACAAAACAAAACAAAAAACAGTTAACTTATTTATCTTACTGCCCCAATCCCTAGTCAGAGTTTTGGGATTGAAATAATATTCTCAAGTCAATAGTATATATGATATACTTTAATTAAAATATTTAAATTTTTGTAAATATTATCTCTCACCATTTGGAAAATTTAGAATTTTCCAGGACACTTACATGGAGAAAAGTTATTTTTGACCATCTGTTTTTTAACAGGAGATACAATATCTAGAGACTTTATAAAAATATTACTTATGGTTGCTTACTTAGCAGGATTGAAAAATAAAGGTTTTGCATCAAAAGAAAATGCGTCATCTCTTGTCAAACATCTGCCCAGCCAAACTGTCATTTATGGTATTCTCCTGCAGCTGATGCAGGGAATTGTGTTTCTTATATCAGCCCAGGAACTGAATCAAGGGAAGTCAGGATTGAATGTACAATTAGAGTATCCAGCTGAGGCCAATTTGAAGTGGCTCACACTTATAATCCCAATACTTTGGGAGGCTAAGGTGGGAGGATCCCTTAAGCCCAGGAATTCAAGACCAGCCTGAGCAACACAGGGAGACACTGTCTCTACAAAATTCTAAAAAAATTAGCAGAGTATGGTGGTATACATCTGTAGTCCCAGCTACTCAGGAGACTGAGGTGGAAGAATTGCTTGAGCCCAAGAGGTTGAGGCTGCAGTGAGCCATGACTGCACCACTGCACTCCAGCCTGAGTGACAGAATAAGACTCTGTCTCAAAAAAAAAAAAAAAAAAAAGAAGAAAGAAAGAAAAAAAGAAAACCCAGCTGAGTTATGACTGTAAATGTGGTGTGGCTCATTCAAATCTGAGTCTTCAGAATAAAATCATGGGACCCAATAGATGTAAAATGCCAGGCTACATCTCCTGATCTTCATTCATCTGGCCCAGCAGTAAGACTATCCATACCCCAGATCAATCTTAACTGGAGCAGAAAGTTAAACTGCAACCCTTTGGAGAAGGAACTTTTGTTGGCCTACTCTGCCTACTCCTTTAATGCCATTTGATGCTCTGATGTTGACCTTTAAATTCTTCCATTGCAATTAGTTTCATCCTATGCTCAGTGATGAACATGTTGCTTCTTCTAACCCCAGTTCTGTTAAGTGTTCTTCTTTTGCCTAAGTTCCCGAGTCCCTCACCTACTTGTGGTCATAGATCTAAGATTCTACCTGTATTCCTACCTTTTCCCCAATATCTCACCAGATGTCTCAGCTTCCTGCTTTGTATTTGTCATTCTTATCCCTGGATAGTGGAATCTTTGAACCTCACCCCAATAGCATTATCACTATATTTCAGGTCACTTGGTTATATTTTCTTTATTGTACTTAAGCATTTCTTTATACTTCCTTGTTTGATTATTTATTTTTTTACTGTCTTCCTCCAACTAAATGTAAATATAGTCAGCCATTCCTACCTGAATCCATGAATTCAAGCAACCATGGATCTAAGATATTTGGGGAAAAAATAATCCCACAAAGTTCCAAAAAAGCAAAACTAGAATTTGCCATGCATCAAGTACATTTTCATGATTCATGAAAATGAAGTGATATATAGGCATTGTATTAGGTATTTACAAGTACATGTAATGTAGAGATGATTCACAGTATACAGGAAGATGTGTGTATGTTATATGTAAATACAATGTCATTTTATATAGTGAACTTGAGCATCCACTGACTTTGGTGTCTGCTACAGTACGGGTGTCCTGGAATCAATCCCCCAAGGATACTGAGGGATGACTGTATCATGAATATATGGGCCTTATTTTTCTTATTCTTTATTCTATGGCCAATTCCTAAAATGATGTGGCCCAGTAATTGTTTAGTGAGTGAACAAATTTTGTAATAGGAAAATAACCAAGATGTTCACTGCCTTTCTGCCTAGCATTTGAGCATTGACTTTCTGGATACCTTGGGAAACTCTGTTACTTCTTAGACTTGTGGTACTAACAGCTATGTGAACACTGCTTGGACAGTGTAGTACCCTGGAATGCCCAGACAAACCTCAAAGCAGCCACTGTTGGCTGAACCTCACAGCTAACTGGACAGGTCTTCTGCCAGGCTCTTTTCTAGTAGAAAACATCAGTCCAGGGTCAGCAATTAAATGACATTGATGCCATCACCTCCCCTCCTGTTCTCAAGAATAAAATGGCTAGTTGTTCACTACTGTTTTCCACTGAGCCAAGCACAATTTCACATTCATAGTATTTTAGTTAGCCAATATCAACTGATCTGAAGTGACATCTTTGTCATTCTAGAGCTAATCCAGCCTGTAACTGAATGCACAAAACCATAACAGCTGATCGTTCAGCATCTACTTGAGTTGTATGCATGAGAAGGAGTGAATCATTTTACTCTTAGCATTTTGAATAATACTAAATTGTAGAAAGTTTTCCTAAAGTGGATTCCAAATCTGCCCATCCATACATGGGTCCCATGGATGGGCAAAGAATATAAAGATTTTCTAATTATTCAGTCCTTTGATGCTTCTTAATATACCAAGAATCCAGACTAATAATAAGAGCTGACATTTATTAAGCTCTTTTTATGTGGAAAGTATTGTCATAAGTACTTGAAAATATCTAATTTAATTCCCAGGAAAGATGCCCATTACTGTTTTGCTGATTAAGAAACTGAGATACAAAGTGGTCTTCCTATTAATTACCCTTTCCTTTTTCCTGTTCTTGGCCCATTGACTTATCTCTCTTATGAGCTTTTTCTTGTTGCATTATGGTTAGCTGTATGCATATTTTTTCCCATGTTAGATTGCAACTCCTCATTGGTACATGTGACATCATTATCTTGAGTATCTAGCATCTAGTATATATGGAACACATGCAGTGCACTGCAAAGGGTTGACATTTTATGAAAGGACAGAACAATTTAAAGAGGGAATTTCAGCTCAGTTTAGTTGAGGAGAGAGTCACTAATTGAAATAAATTATTCCAGACCCATGAACATGGGTCCATGTTATGGAAGAATCATGCAGGTGGGATCTCAGAATAAACAACGTTTGAAAAGTCATGCATGATTGGAAGGTGCCAGAAAATGAAAAAGAAACATGTGAAGTCCCAAGTCTACATTTAAAAAAGTAAGTAAAGAAACTTCCTACTAGTGAACTTGATATATAGTTCCCAAGAATATTTTAGAACATTTTCATCTATCAGATAGTTTAGGAATTCTTAACAGACATGTGACCATCTCTAGAAGCCAATGTCAGTTAACTAAGAACTAGTCATGCCAAATTAAGGTCACTTCCTCTTTCGGGGATGGTAGTGGAAGGGGTTCCCAGAATACTAAATAAGGAGAATTTTCTATATACATGTGATATATTTTTCTTTAGCCAAACATTTGGTTATTTACCATGATATTTTTGTAGATAAAGTTGTTGGATGTAGTACATTCTAAAAGGTGTCTACTTTACAATTGTACCCAAAAAGGACTGGTTAATGATGTTTTGGGAAGCATCAGATGTAGCTTAGTAGAAAGAAGTCTGTATTTATCAGTAGAAGTAGTTTCTGTCATTTACAAATGATCTCACTTTGAATATGCCATTTAACCCCTCTAGGTCTCAGTTTCCAGCCTGCCTTGGAGGATTGTTGTGAGACTAAATGAGACATATTAAATCGTTCACTAAACTCCAATTACTATACTATGTAGCATAAGGTTAACACTGAGGGAGTACATTAGTGGAGGTCACAGCTCACTGTCCTTAGCTTTGTCCTCTATCACATGAAACGTCTTCACTATGCACAGTGAAGGCATACCTAATGTGACTGAGGATGACTTTATTCTGGAAGAAATAACACATCAAGAGATGAGTAAAATTAAATCTAAAAATGATTCCAATAATCTCAGCTATTTTAGAAAATAGGAAGAAAAGAAAATAGAACTATATTCTTCATTTAAATAAAAATATTAATTGTGCAAATACAAGGGAAAATTAAGTCGACTTGGCAGCACATCTTTGAAAGTAGATCTAGTATTTGAGCCCAGAATGTGATTTGGCTACAAATAACATTAATATTGATATTCTTACTGACATTTTTGTTTGCATTCCCCACTGTTGCTGATAGATGATAAGTTCCCAAAGGGCAGAGACTGTGCCTTTCTTTCTGTATCCCCAAACAGACCATAGTTCGTTCTCTTTCTTTTCTTTTTCTTTTCTTTTTTCTTTTCTTTTCTTTCTTTCTCTTTCTTTCTTTCTTTCTCTTTCCTTTCTTTCTCTTTCTCCTTCCTTTCTTCCTTCTTTCTTTCTCTTTCTTTCTCTCTTTCTTTATTTCTTTGTTTCCTTCTTTCTTTCTTTCTCTTTCTTTCTTCTTTCTTTTTCTTTTCTCATCTTCCTTTTTTTTTTTTTAGACAGGGTCTCTGTCACCCAGAATGGATTGCATTGCAGTGGTATGATCATGGCCTCAACCTCTCAGGTCCAAGAGATCCTCCTGCCTCAGCCTTCTGAATGGCTAGGACCACAGGCAGGAAGCACCATGCTTAGCTAATATTCTTAAGTTTTTTGTAGAGAAAGTGTCTCCTTATGTTGCCCAGGGTGCTTTCTAACTCCTGGGCTCAAGTGGTCCTCCTGCCTTGACCTCCCAAAGTGCTGGGATTATAGACATAAGCCATAGAGCCTGATCACACCATAGCCTCTAATAGATGGTTCATGTTTTGAGTTAGTCAGCTCTTATAAATCTCACAGACCTCAGTCATCCAATCTCTATAGCAAGTCACATTTAAAGTATCAAAGTCCAGAAAAAAACATAATTTAAATCTAGTTTGTATATAGTTTTTCACGTCTTAAATCACATTTTAGTGAATAAATTCATGATCAATACTCTCAAAATGTCCTTACTTTCCTTCCCAATTCTTACATAAACCAAAACAGCCATTCAGCAAGTTCTTAAAAACTCTCTTTCCGATGCCTGAGGAACTGATTTTCTACCCAATTCCTGCTATCATGCTTTCATTCTGGTGTGATACTATTTTCTTTCTGTAAATGAATCTTAGGAGGAACAGGAGAACAGGACTATTGAGTAATGCCGGAATTTTTCTTAGCGAATTATTGGGAAGGATCTGTCTACATATTAAATTAAATATTATTCTTTGAGAATGAATGAAGACCAGTACAATGAAAATTAAGACAGTGTAGCCTTTTGTCATATGCTGAGTATAATTTGGTATAACTAGTTTGGTTTGGGGTGCTGAGTTTAAAAGGGACATTGACAATCAGGTTAATATCTGAAATAGGGTATCTAGAATTAAGAGGGATCTGATGCTCTGCCATACAAAGAATGGAGATATTGAGCTTGGAGAAGAAAAAATGAAATGACATGTTATCTCTCTTTTCTGCAATACTCCTGTGAGCAGAATGAATTTTGATCTACAGCTGAAATTTTGAATTAGAACTGGGAGATACAGGAAAGTTATTAGAAGGCTATTATTGATGAAATTTCTATCATGTAGTTCTTAAGAGCTGCTCTGTGAAAGGGGGCTTGTGCAATGTCAGGCATGCTAGTCTTTTCTGGGGTGGAAAATTAGAAGATTGAATATAAAAGTCACAGTGACTCTGTAATCAGGTGACTCAAGGAATCACTCAGATACAAGGAATTTGGGACACAAGTGCTTCAGAGACCACTAGGTCCAGTTCAAAATGCTAATTATGGGTTCGCAAGATCTCAGTAGCTTGGATTGGGTCACTGTCATATTTAACTATCCCTGGTGCATGAGACAAGGATCCTGGAAATAGATACATTACTTTCCCAAACTTTCTCTTAATGACTTGCCTAAAATACCTCAATAAGAATTTGATTCTTTCACATCAAAGTTTCTGTTCTGTTACTATGCAAATGTATTCGCAGAAGAAAACTCTCAAGCTGTTATCATGCATTTTTACTGTTGGGGCTCAGAAAACAATACCCCAAGTTGAAGACCTCAGAAACAAATTTTTTCTCTGATCTTCTCCTGCCCTCCTGTCTCTCAGTTTCATTCTCCTCTGATCCTGGTCATAAAAACTAGAATCCCTCTTTCCCAAGGCATGTCAGAGAAACAGAAAAAAAAATAAGCCAGCCATAAAACCTAAAATTATTACTCTAACTTTCTGTGTAACAACGGCCATCAAGAAATTATCTGACCTACCTTGTTTGACTATAGATAATAAGATCCCCATTTCAGAGAGGGTCCTGCCCCACACCCAGAAGGAAGGAATGTGTGCTTAGAGAGGGAAACAGTAATCTACACAGGCCTTGCTGGGTTTCTCCGCTCCATCCATTAGCATTAGATCATTCCCTTTTGTCCAATCATCTTTCTATACAGCTTCCACACTTTGTTGAACCTAAGCATGAAAATGGACAAGTTCCCCTCTAGCTTTGGGTTTTCATTCTGAAGTCTCCTGTACATAGACACAGAGTCTCCTGTATATAGACGTTAAGTAAATCTGTATCACTTTTATCCATATGTCTGCCTTTTGTGAGCTGATTTTTAAGCAAACGTTTAGAGGGTGAAGGGGAAAATTTCCCTTTGCCCATACGTTACCGTATTTTAAAGCTGAGTCAGATCCACATTTGACAGAGAAGAGCATGAGGGTCTGGGCTTTTCAGGTGGAGGAAAAATGCACTGTCTGGGACTTGGGGGCCAACATGGACCCATCACTAACTTTCTTCACCTTTGGGCCTAGCATGAAACTTGTACACTAGTCAACTTAGGTTTGTGTTTCTCCAAGTGTATTCTAATGAACACCATTCCTGCAAGATTTTACTAAGAAAAGAGGGTGCTGGGATCAAGTAAGCTTTGAAAGCCTAGATTCTAGGAAAATAGAGAATCTGGTAACCAGGTTTAAATCCATGTTTCCTGGATGAATCACCTTCGTAGGGAAAGAGAGGGGGTTGCTAATGCTTATTAACATTCCATAGATTTCATGTTCTCTGGAATAGGCTGTGGGAAACACTGCTTGTTTAACTTCATAGAAACATAAATCAGCTGGAGGGCTCTAGCTAACAGTTACCACATTTCTTCTGTAAAGAACTCAAGAAGAAATTTGATTTTGTGGATGACTCTTGTTTGTGGGATTCTTTGTTCACCACAGTTTGGCCCAATCCTTGTTTAATGACCTTCTACAAGCTGAACTGTAAAGAGCTGAAAGACGCATCTGTTTACATGACATCTTGTTTATTTTAATATATGCCAGTTGTTGTTCCACTTTTTACGCATTCTGGTCGCTAGCCCTTTGAACTTTTGCCCTAAGGCAACTTAATCATGATTGGTTCAGTTGTGGAAATCCAATAAACAAATCTCCGCCGAAGTCCCCTGGAGGTATTATCCTGACATTTCTCTGAGTGTGTTTACAAAGTCCTTTTCCCCGGTCTTAGAACCATAGCCTTTGTCATGTGTTCTTATATTCAAAGAAACCTACTGCTTTACAGAAAAAGCATCTTAAAGGCCTTTCATTCCTAAAAAGAACACATTTTTAACTGGTTTTAAGTCTCTAATTTCCTTTGTATTTATACTTTAAAAGCAGTCTCTGCAAAGGCATAGCCACAAGGAGTCAGCTGCTAGAACCACACCCAGCCCTTAAATGGAAACACAACCAGCACACTTCATTTTTTTATAGCTCTTTCCTAGGGATAATTTCTAGGGCTTTTACAATGTCTAGGGGTAGTCTAGTCTGGAAAGATATTTTCTACTACCTTTAAATAGTTACTTTTACTTCAAAGGCAAAGGTGTTCTTTTTCCTTTCAGTTGGAGCTGTTTCTGACCAATTGCTAAATACTGCTCAGAATGGGTCTTCTGCAATAAATATGCAAACTACATGGCAATGGAGTTATTATGTATTGTCCCAGAGTAACATAAAAGCACAATTTGGGAGTTGTATCTAAGATATGCTTCCTCCCTCTCTTTCTTAGAAGTTGTAAATATAGGTGGGAGATTTTATATTATTAATTTAAAAACTTGAGGAAATTATCATTTTAATAGCCTTGTCTTCCTTTTGAAGGAGAGAAAAATGGGCCTTTTATGTGAACATAATTTGATTTCTCCAAGCTGTTTAGATGGTTATTTTCATGTGGAATATTTACATCAGCTTGTAAACTGATATATAAGAACTTAAGTTAAAATGTTTCCACTCCATATACTAATGTTTAGCTCTGGTATTCATCCAAGAATTGGGCCCCTCACAATTATAGCATCTGTTTTTGTTTGGTTAATTTTATAATCTCAGATGTTTCCATAAATCCTGAATTAAAGAGAAAACTGCTGGGACCAATTTGTGTGGGTAGGCTAAATGTAATAGTATACCATCACTGTGTAGGGATGTTTTACTTTTTTTTTTCCTGTGGTTTGTTATTGCAGAGATCCCATTTTGGCAAATGTTTCCATGCCTTAAAAAAAAAAAAAAAAAAAAAACAGAGAGAAAAGAAAAAAATGAGTGGCACTGCACTGAAAATGACTCTTTTGTTTTGGTTGGATTATGATGTTTGGGATTTGGGCCATTTGAACCATTGAGAAAATAGGAATAAATGAGTTGGTCAGTTTTAGCTCAATCATAAAATGTTCTGAAGAGTTCATAAGGTGTTTCTAGTTCCTTAAAGTACTTTAATGCACAATGTAAAATGCTTTTTGATAATGAAAAAAAAAAAAATAGAGTCAGTAAACAGGACAGCCAGACATACAAAAATTCCTTAAACTACATTCCTATATGTACTTCAAAGAAAAATAGTGAAAATGAAAATGCAAAAGGAAAAAAAAAACTGTAAAAGGGCTGAAATTCTGTGTCTTTTTTGTATGACTGGTCAGATTCTCACATATAGAGGATCAAGAATCTACACAGTCTCTTAGCATCTTTATACATTTCTGTGCCAACAACATAGTAACAAAGAGCAGATCTTTTTATTCTTAACTCATTGTATGAAGAATTGAACAGGCAGAGACTTTTCAAGTGGTTAGAAGATTGCAACTGAAGTCTGGGAAAGTCTAAATCACACGGGAAATGTGTTCATTGTTTTAAGGTTCCATCAGATTCTCAATTGCAGGGTATAATTTACAAAATAGTACCTGGAGCCTTTAAGAACGTAAATATTTATTTGATCATTGTCAGAGTATTTTTTTTTTTAATCGTTATTGCTGAAGGCAATGGTATCACAAATGTAAAGAAGCATCATTATCAACTACTGCTCCTTTGCTCTGTAGGTGAAATCCTCTTTGAGCTCTGCTCATTTGTGGATGAAAGATTTGGGGGACTACTCTGGAGAATTAATATTTTTAACTGAAGCCTAAAAAGCCTGCTAGGTCTATCTCTCAGATCATAATAATTTTTCTCAATAAAATGAAGTTATTTATCTAATTTTCATTTAGAAGACAATTGAACTTTTTTTCAAAATGGTTCTAGTTCTTTTATAAAAATTAATTGATGGCATTCATTTAAGTCTTACTTCTGAATTTTTAATTTTGGAACTTACTTTATGTGCTTTGGAGAAAATAGTTTTTCCTCTTTATTGAGAAATGTAATATAATTTCACTTATCATTAGAGCTCTGAGGGATGTCCTTAAAATAATAAGTTATCCTTTATTAAGCTTTCCCCTAAAAGTTATTTGAATTTTGGTTATTTTAGATAAGAACTTGTCATTTTATTTAGGAAAACTTTGTAGTCAGTTTTGGTGATTACACATAGGAAAAAAGGTATGAAATACACTGAAGGAGAAAGTAGCAAGTCTGACCATGTGACTTTGTGTAAGAGAACTTTAGGGATGGAAAGGGGTTCATCCTTTTCTTCCCCATCATAAGTGGTCATGGCTGACACCCTTAAAACAAAAGACAGGTTAATAAGAAAAAAGGATAATAAATTTATTTCACACACATGTGCACAGGAATTATACAAAATGTAAAAACTCAAAAAAGAAAGGGCCAGATCGTTGATGCTTAAATACCTTTTCTACTGGGGAGAGAAGAGATGTGGAGATATAGGAATAAATTATTTTCAGGGGAAATGAATAAGCCCAAATAAACAATAGCCTGGGACCAACTTTCTCCGAGCTCTAGAGGAGGTTGTGTAGGGAAAGGTAAGGGGCAGAACTTCCCTATGAACAATGGTTGTCTTATGCAAATAAAGCCCAATCAAGTAATCTTTCAGAACTGCTTTTGAGGGATAAATGATGACCTGTAGTAAAAGTTCTGCCAGACCTTTTAAAGTGTCAGACTTTCATGTCCTGTTCTTATGAGTTACCCTTCCTGGATCTGGATGAGGGTTGGGGGGAGGTGCTTAGAAAAAGCCTATTTGCATCTGCTGTTTACTTCATTTCACTAATGTAGATTTCTTCTACAGATGCAAATCTTTTCCACAAAAGACAGCTTTTCAGAGCTATTCTTGTGTATGCAGCTTTTCTGAAAAGCTGCCTCCAAATATGCCAAAGAAACATATTCTGGGGTAAAATATTCTGGTTTCCTTCAAAAGGAAGAAGTGGTGTGATCGATATGGTACCCTCAGATATGACACCTTGTATAACACACCTAATGTTTCTGGTTCTCAATTATGAATAATAATATTGCTGAAGGGCTGCTGTGAGGATTAAGAAAAAAACAGGTAACGTGGCTACCATAGCGTCCAGAAAAAATACTAAGTGTATTATATGACTAAAACAAATGATTTTCAAGTATGACATGGATAATGCCAAAAACATCCACAAAGTTTCAGACCTTTCTTTGCCAAGACTTGTGTGATTTTGTGATCTGGATATAAGTAACAGAAAAGATGTCAAAGAAAATGAGATGCTTTTTCAAGTCTATCTAGTATAGTAATATGCTTATTGAATTCACTATGAGGAGGAAGACGAAAAAGATCAATAATATTCCAACTAGCATTTATGTTTCATCTAATGTAAAATCCTGGAATATAAAGACTAAAACTAGCATCAGGAAATAGTTTATTATTAATAATTTGGGAATATTCAAAGAGGGAGACATTCTTACACTATTCTTTCCCAAAGGATCCTGAAGAAATTTGGTCTTATTTAAGTGAACACATATTGTTATATTAAAATAAAATATGTTCAATTTCTTTGAACTTTCTTTTTTTCTGTATTTTGAGGTTCTACTGAATAAAATCCTAAATATAGTTTAATCAGGAAGAACATGACAAATAACCTAAAAATGATCTCTAATTCCTGTACCTGTAGAACTACTTTTAACATTTTATGTATGTCTCAGGGCTGGTTTTCTAGAAGCCCAGTCTACAATGGGGAATCAGACACACATGATTAATTGAGGGAGTGCTCTTGGGGCAGGAGAAGTGATAGGATATGGCAAGGGAAGGAGCTGTGGAAGCTTGTGAAATTGGCTGAAGTCTCATGCTTCTGGTCTCATGGGAAATTCAGAGCACAGGTGGCACTACAGAGTTAGTTGAGGAATAAGGCCAGGCATTTGTACTCTCTGTCATGATTGCAAGATGCCTCTTGGGACAGGGCATTCTAACTCTGAGCAAGGCAGTTCCTTTTTAGCCAAGAACAATTCTTCAGAGAAAGGTGGCAGTGGTGAGCCTCAGCAGGCAAAGTTCATAGCAGCAGCCACAGTATGGGTGCACTGGTCCAGTAAAAGTGATACAGAAGGGACACTTACAGCATTCAAGACACTTTCCTTCTGAGACTCTCTCTCTCTCTCTCCATAGATATATATTATAGATATGGATGTATACTATATATGTATGTATATTATGTACGTATATATTTCTTATTTTTCTACATAGATACACAGAATGTATTATTTTTAATTGTTTATTTTTAATATATGATGAACAAGTTTCCATGTTAACAAATAAATTTCTGCAGAGATGCATATTACATTATAAGTATAGATATATCTCATTCATCACTAGACTATTTCTAGATCTTTCTCATTTTAAGTATTTTTTGAATGGAAGAGTATATCTTTATTTAAGTATTTGTTGTCTCCAAAGATATAGGCATCATTATTTTATCTTTCACAAATTTTTATATGTTACATTTATGTGCGTCCTCATCTCCCAGATGAATAATTTCTGCATTGCTCTTTCTAAAGCAACTTTTTTTCCAGCTAGTTTCTATGTCACAGTCTTGGCCAAGATTACAAAACATACTAATAATATTTTTGTATTGCTTGCTGATGTGTGAATCCAAGAAAAACAGACTTGTTTCTGCCTAAATCACGAAGAAAATTAAATTACTCCTGATATAGAGAACTTAGATAAATAAATTTTCACTAGTAAAATGGATTTCCTTAGAGAAAACACTTTTTGCAGTTTTTATGTTTTTAAAAAATTTTTAAGTTTTACCTTTTTGTCCAATAACTTCCAAATGTTACCCAAAATGGCTAACTATGTGCCTCAGAAATGTTGTGTCTAAAGTCATAAAAAAAGTCAAGGGTGGTATATATTTCAAGGTTCTCAAATTTTTCTTTGATTTCTATATTCCTCATGTTTAATTACATAACATACTTTTTAATAATTTTATGTAAAGTTTGAAAATATTCTTACCTTCTGTGCATCTTAATTTGATTTCTATTATACATGATTAACCAAAATTTATTGAGCATCTTTATTTAAATCACTGGACCAGAAGTTGTAGGAAACAGAAAACTACTCATAGTCCCTGCACTCAGGGAGCTTAAATCCTAGGTGTGGGGAAAGTGTTTAAGAGGTGACCTGGCTTATTCTGAAAGTATTCAGTTATATGCGTTCACAAACAGATGGTTTGAAATTGGAACTTATGTTTAAAAGGAAAGCAGAGCATAAAGATTTGGAAATTTTGCAGCCTGACCATGTGGTAGAAAAGTAAAACCCATATTTTGGGGAGGAATTCAAACCAGCTGCAGAAATTTGCACAAGTAAGGAGGACCTGACTCTTAGTAGCTTAGACAACGGGGGAAATGTCTCCAGGGCATGTCAGAGACCTTCACAGCAGCTCCTCCTATCACAGGCCTGGAGGCCTAGGAGGGAAAAATGGCTTTGTGGGTGGGGCAGTTTCCTCTGTGCTCTCTCTCTTGCCACTTTGTGAAGAAAGTGCTTGCTTCCCCTTTGCCTTCCACCATGATTGTAAGTTTCCTGAGGCCTCCCCAGCCATGCAAAACTGTGAGTCAATTAAATCTCTTTTATTTATAAATTACCAAGTCTCAGGTAGTGTCTTTATAGCAGTGTGAGAACAGAGTAATACACCTGCTTTGTGGACAAAGCAGTGGAGTGCAGCAGTGCTCTGGCTCCTTGGATGGTGAGCACTTTGGGAGTGTCCAGAGGATGGCACCTGAATGAATATGTCACTCTTGCTGTGGGCAGGTTGGCTGTGAGTTGGTGATGTGGGATCCCTAGTGAGCTTCATGGAAGTGTCAATGAGTGGGAGAACAGAGAACAGAATACTCTTTATGAGCTCCCTAAACTCCATTCCCACTCATTCTCCCGGAACCAGCTGGGTTAGAATTGAGGTGGTTTCATTAGTATATGAGCAATGGAATGGTGAAATTTGAGCATTATTAACACATAAGTTTATTTGAACAATAGACTAGCGACTCCTAGAAAAATTCAGGCTATATCAAAATACGTGTGTGTGTGTGTATATACACACAACTATATACATATATTTATATACACACACACACACACAAATACACGCAAGTATTTTGATGTGTGTGTATATATATACACACACATGTAATTATATTTAATTTCAATTATATAGAAATATTTTCCATATAAAAATTATACATACATAATTACATATGTGTATGTATATATATTTAAGTAATAACTTTGGAATTTTTTGTCTATATTCCTATCAATATATACATACACACATTTGTGTATTCATCTACACATATAAATGTATTCTGAAGAGATATTCTTACATCTTATTATAGTTTTAAAGAAAAAATTTATAAAAACAAAATATTGTTGAACATGATTACCTTATAAAAGATGCATTTCCCCAATAAAATCTCCTATAATATATGTGCTAATATAATATATTAGGAAATATTTTTGTATACTAATTTATAATCTTATATACTCATTTCTCGAATATTCTTGAAAACACATTCCTAGTATTTAGTATAATTTTTAAAATATTGTCATACTGACATAATATTGTCTAGCAAAAAGGCTATGCGTCGGCAGTTTCCACTGAAATAAGCTGTCATCAGCACATTTCCTTATGAAATAATATTCACTAAAAATAAGATATTCTGTTAGCTAAAGGACTGCTCATCACATTGTCAATTTTCTATAATAATATACACTTCACAATATGGTGCTAATAACACATAGGTAGCATTTCATTCATTTACTATAGAGTCAAAATGGAGATTAGATATATTGTACTCAAAGAAAGGATGCCAATTAAGGGTATTCTCTCCACAGTCTGTGGTACCATACAATAATGTGATCCGTATCCTTGTTATCCAATATTAGATACTAGCATTCCTCCACATTTATTTTTCTCTCTCTTTCTTCTTTTCATTATTAACTCTGGCATATTGTCATAACTACTACAAGACCTGGCAATGAGATTGCCAAACCAGGAAGTGCTTGGACCAGAGCCTAAGCAGACCCACAGGGATAGATGTGAAAGCAGACAGGAAGCCTCATAATATATAGGATAAATATGTTGGAGTTTGTCACAGTGAAGTTTCAATCTTTACCACTGGTTAGCTGTCTGAATTTATGTAAATAGTTAACTTTTTCAAGCTTCAATTTCCTTTCATTAAAATGAATATATTAATTTGATCTCTTTGGGAGAGTGTGAGGACTAAGTGAGATAATGTTTGTAAAGGGTTTGGCCTAGAGCCTAGCACACAATAGAAGGAGCCTAATAATTGCTAGCTCTATCCATGTGCCTCATATTTAAAATGTCATTCTATTGGCTTCTGGCTTCCATCATTTCTATTGAGAAGTCATCTCTAAGTCTTATTGTTGCTTCTCTGAATGCTTTAAGACATTTGTGTCTTTTAGTAATTCAACTAGATGTACCTAGTAGTGTTTTCCTTCATATTTATCCTTTTGGCATTTCATTGTGTTAAGTCAACATGTAGCTTGAAGTCTTTTATCTGCTCTGAAAAATTCTCAGCTATTATCTTTTTTAAAACAGTGTTTAGCCCATTCTCTTTCTCTTTCCACTCTAAAACTCCAATTATACCTATGCTAAACTTTATCACTGAGTCTAGTATCATGTATGCCTCTTTCTATATTTTTATTCTCTTTTTTACTGTATGCATTAGTCTGACTAAACCTCTCTTCAGCTATATTACCCTCTTTTATTGTGCAAACATTTTATGATGTAAACATTCAAACACACAGCTATCCAAAAAAATGTATATTAAGTACCCATATATCTACCAAATATATTCTACCATTAATATTATATTATACTTATGTTATCATACATTTATCTCTCTGTCAATTTAACAATCCATCTTACTTTTTGAAGGATTTCCAATTAAATTGCAGATATCAGTACACTTTCTTTAAATGCTTTAGAATGCATATCATCAACTAGAATTTCATATTTGTTTACAGATTTTATTTCTTTTGAGGTAGAATTTATGCACAATGAATTGCATAAATCTTAAACCTTTATTTCCTGAGTGTTGACAAGTGCAAACACTTGTATAAACACATATTTTTGGGGGTATACAATTCAACTTATAAGACATAGAACCCATAAGATATAGGAGATTTTTATCATCATCCAGAAAGTTTTCTCATCCCCTTTTCCAGTCAATCCCAATGTCTACACTCTGAGCAAGCACTGGTCTGAATTTTTTTTTTTTTTCACCATAGATGAGTTTTGCCTGTTGTAGACTTCCTATAAAGTGAATTATATAATATGTATTATTTTATGTAAAAATCTTTTACTCAACATAATGCTTTTGAAATTCATTCATGTTGTTAAATGCATAAATAATTATATTAGTTTCATAGGAGGGCTGTAAATTAAGTATCAAAAACTGAGCTCCTGACCTCAGGCAATCCACCTGCCTCAGCCTCCCAAAGTGCTGGGATTATAGGCATGAGCCACTGCACCTGGCCCACAAACTCATTTTAACCTAATTTTCCCCTATAATCACCCTATTTCTAAACAAGCTCACATCCTCTGTGGTGCTGGAGATAGAACTTCAACGTATCATTTAGGGAAGACACAATTCAACTATAATGACAGTTCATTCTCTTTTATTGCTGATTAGTATTATACTGTATGACTATTTCACAGTTTGGTTTTAATCCATTCTGTTGATGGATAACTGAATTGATTCTAGTTTTGAGCTACTATGAACAAAGCTGCTACAAATACATTTGCACAAGTTTTTTTTTTTTCTTTTGTAATGATATGTTTTTTATTTCTCTTGGTTACACACCTAGGCATAGAATTGCTGGATCACTGGAAAGGTACATATTTAGTTTTATAAGGACCTGTCATATCTTTTTCCTAGGTTGTTGTGCCATTTCATAGCACCTACTAACGATGTACAAGAGTTTTGATTGTTCCACATTGTCACTGTCACTTACAACATTGTCATGGTAATAAGTAGTTTTAATTTTAGCTATTCTGGTGGATGAGCAGTGACATCTATTGTATTTTTTATTTTAGATACTATTTTCTAGTTTTAGAATTTCCATTTTATTCTTTTGATATAAATTTCCATTTTCTGATTGATTGATCTATCTTATCATCTATTATCTTTAATATATTAATCACAGGTATTTAAAACTCTATGTATTAAAACCAATACCTGAATCACATGTGCATCAGGTCCTATTTTTTTTCCCTCATTTTTTTTCTTGTATACCTGGTAATTTTTTGTTTCACTTAAATTATGGAAATCATGTACAAAATTTATAGTTTCTAGAAACTGTTACCTTTTTCTGGAGAGGATTTCCTTAGCTTCTGGGAGGCAAGTAGCCCAGGCATGGATTACTTTAATCCAAATGGAGACTGAGCTTATTCAGTGCCATGTTTTAGTCTTTGTAAAGCTGATCTATTTTAACCTCACTCTTAGACTGTAGCTCTTCTGGAGTTCAGTTGAAGGCTTGAGGTTTTTATTAGAAGCCCGTTCTTTTGGTGATCTTTTAATTCCATTTTTTATCTCCCCAGAATTATGAAACTGACAAAAATCATGTTTTGATTCTTAATCTCATAGCAGCTACTTTCTGCTGTGCTCTCTACCTTTCAGCCTGCAGTACATACAAATCAGCAAATGCCTCAAGGGGAAAACAAGACTCAGACTGTTGGGCTCAATTATTTTAATAATATCTCTGGGAACTTGGCCTCTCTCAGGTCCTGGCTGCCTTAGCATCCTTAAATCTAAATTTGGTCTTCCTAGACCCATCAGATTGCTAAGTTTCTTTAAAATGCTATTAACTATTTAAAGCCAAAGCAATTATAATGGACTATGGGGCTTATAATATATGTTGTATTAAAACATATCACAAGAATACAAAGAATGAGGTGGAGGTTAAATAACATTATAAGGCTATGTAGTTCTTAGATTGTTCTTTAAGCAGTGTAGTATTATTTGAAATGATGCTGTGATAAGTTAAGAATGTACATTGTGATCTTTAGGGTAAACACTAAACTATACACAAAAAGGCCCACACACACAGACACACACAAACACAAAAAGGTTATAGCCATGTGCTACATAACAGACTTCATATACAACAGTGGTTCCATAAGATTATAATACCATATTTTTACTGTATCATTTCTATGTGTAGACACAGAAATGCCACCATTGTGTTCCAATTGTCTACAATATTCCGTACAGTATCATGCTGTACAGGTTTGCCGTCTAGGACCAACAGGCTAGACCATATAACCTAGGTGGGTAGTATTCTATACCATCTAGGTATATGTAAGTAAATTCTATGATGTTTGTGCAAGAATAACATCATTTAATGATGTGTATCTCTGAACTTGTTCCTGTAATTGATACATGAATACATTGCTAAAAAGTCAATAGAGTAGATAAAATTAAATTTTAAAAAACTCACACCAAGATACACTCCTTTGCCATATTTTGAGATGGCTCTTCAGAGGTCCTGCAAACAAGAATAGCCCTGACAAGTTGCCTTTTGTGGAGGAGGTTTGCATCTGTACAGAAAAATCTACTTTAGTGAAATAAACATCCAGGCTTTCTCTGAGGCCCTCCCTTTTATTCAGACCCAGGAAGGATTAACTCGACCAGAGGCTTCCCCACTATTCTTTCTGAAAGCTGCTACCTATGAGGTTTTAGCTACATAACAAGATCATCTTTGCCCCATGTCTTTCTTTTTCTCCCTCCCTCCCATAACCTGTCTTGCCATGTTCCTAGCCCCTATTTTTCCTGTAACCTCAAGATAGTATAAAAGCAAAAAACAATCTAGCCCTTTCTTTTAGTTTTACTATTTTGTATGACTCTCATGCACATGTGAACATGTTAATTTTTGTAATGCCTTTTCTTCTATTAATCTGCCTTTTGTCAGTTGATTTTCAATGAGCTTTCAAAGGATGAAGGAGAAGTTTTTCTTTGATGCCTACAGCAGAGTTAAACTGAACTGAGCAAAGCCATAATTATATTAAATGTAAATGCATTAAGCACTCCATTAGAAAGAAAGAAATTATAAGACAATAAAAGGCAAGACCTATTTACATGTTGCTTATGAGAAACATTCCACAATATCTAAAAACACAAGTTAAATTTAAAAGACTGGAAAAAATGACTGGGCATATACCCAAAGGAGTATAAATAATTCTACTTTAAAGATACACGCACATGTATATTCACTGCAGCACTATTCACAATTGTCAAGGCATGAAATCAACCCAAAGGCCCATCAAGGATAGACTGGATAAAGAAAATGTGGTGTATATATATAATATGGAATACTATGCAGCCACGAAAAGGAATGAGATCATGTCCTTTGCAGGGACATGTATGGAGCTGGAAGTCATTATCCTCATCAAACTAACACAGACACAGAAAACCAAATACTATATGTTCTCACTTATAAATGGGAGCTGAACAACGAGAACACATGGGACACAGGGAGGGGAACAACGTACACTGGGGCCTGTCAGGGGGCTGGCGAGAGGGAGAGCATCAGGATAAACAGCTAATGCACACAAGTTTTAATACCTAGGTGATGGGTTGATAGGTGTAGCAAACAATCATGGCACACTTTTACTTATGTAACAAACCTGCATGTCCTGTACATGTATCCCAGAACTTAAAATAAGAGTGGGAACAGATGTATCACACAAGTACTAAGCATAAGAAAGTTGGTGTCTATCTTATGACACAGGAATGACATTTCTAGGTATTAAGTTGAGAGAAAAAAATTTGTCCATAGAAAGATGTATGTGAGTCTTTATTCATAATAGCAAAATTTAAAGACAATACAAAGGTGTATCAATAAGAAAATTGATTAAAAAACTGTTATATATTTGTACAATTGAATACTAGTTAACAGTAAAAAAGAAAAAAGTCTTGACTGACTCAACAACATGGACAAACCTCAAAAATATTATTTGTTTGAAAGAAGCTAGATGCTAAAGAATACTTGTGTATGATTTCATTTTACGTGTGTTCCAATAATAGGGAAATCTATTCCAGGCTAATAGAAATCAGAAACTTCTTACCTTTGGGAGAAGGTAAGCTAACTGGAAAGGGGGCATGAGGAAAATTTTTAGGTTGATGAAAATGTTCTATATCTTATTTGGATGGTTGTTAGGTGGAGATATATAATTATAAAATCATTAAGCAAAACACTTAAGATATGTGTATTTTATTTTATGTGAATTATAGCTCAATAAAAATTTAGAGTGAAGCATCAGTTTAAAACAAATATGGAATAAGACATTATTCAATTATATTTATTTGTTTGTTTCATTTATGAGAGAAGACAATAAATACAACTTGTTAAAAAGAAAAAAAAGCATTCCAAAGATTGAGTTGGTTTTTTTGCCATCTTATTTTAATGGGTCAACTAGTAACATATGTAACTGAATATGAGATTGAAACCATTGAAAAGTTTAGTAGATCAATAAATTCCTTCTTCCAGCGATGGTGGTTCTAACAGAACTCTTAATGGTAGATCCAGTGTACATCTCATATGTCCAAAATATTGGATAAACCTGTGTGGAAAGGGTTTGAGTTTAGAGAGCTCAGTGTTTGTGCTCTGAGGAGTATATCAAAATTACATAAAACATTAAATAAAAGAGCTATTTACTCAGACTAAAATAACATGCATTCACAATTGTTTCATAACTTGTGCTGAAAAAATGTTTTAGAGATTTCTGGCAACCAAAAGAATCCTAATACTATATTAGAAATATTTTGAAAGATTTAAGGTAAACATGGATATAATATATGAACAAATAGGGGTTCACAGTAGAGAAATGAGAACTATAAAAATTTAAATAGAAATTTGAGAAGATGGAAAATTTACTGGAGGTTATAACAACAGATTGGACAGTCAGAAAAAAAAAATAACTGAACTTGAAGATAAGTCAACAGAAACAAGCCAACCAAATCTCAGAGAGAAAAAAGAGATTGGAAAAAATTAAAATAACTGTATCGATCTTTTTATTGTGTGGCAATATCAAAGTATTGAACATATATGGAACTGGAATTGCAGAAAAGGGAGAGAAAAGAATTGCATTAGCAAAAATATATAAAGAAAACATGCTCAAAGTTTTCCAAATTGAAACAATCTCTATGAAAGCTTAATTACTTATTGAAGATAAAAGCTTAGTGTGACTTGCAAAATGATCTTTTCTTATGCAGCAAACTGATTTGTCATTGGGAGTCACAGTTTTTAAACAGCTTTACTGAGATATAATTGACAAAATCAACTACATACGAAGTGTACAATTTCATACATTTTGACTTATCAATAAGACCCCCAATTTTTCTTATGCCCATTTATAATTTCTCTCTCGGACCTTCCTGGTCTCCAGACACCTAGCCATCTGAGTTCCATCACTAAAGATTTGTTTTCATTTTCTAGAATTGTATGTAAATGGAATAATATGGTAAGTACTTCTTTTTTGCTTGATTACTTTCACTCATCATAATTATTTGAAGGTTCATCGATGTTGTTGTGCCTAATAATAGTTCATTTCTTTTTATTGCTAAGTAATCTAATTGCTTATAGCGAATTACTAGAACTGATAAAATCAAGCTATGGTGACAGAAATCTGGAAAGTGATTGCCTCTGCAGGAGGGGTGAGGGAATTGATAGTAAAGTGCCATGAAGGAAGTGTCTGTGGTATGGGCGTGGCTTATATAGGTGCATACATTTGTTGTAACCCACTGAACTTTATCGTCAACTTAAGATGTGTGCTTTTCACTGTGAATAATTTATACCTCAATAAAAATAAAAGGCAGGGTATGAAAAAAAATCACCAGATGTGGTTTTAGTTTGCCTAATTGCCAAAATATTTGTTGATATTTTCATGTGCTTGAGTCAGTGATTTATTTTTCATATACCTGGTTACTCTGAGTACCATCTTTGACATGAGTTTTAAGCATTTCCCTGTGATTTAACTCTTTTGTGAGGGCAAATTTGTGAAAAGTTTATTGTATAACAAGCTTTCTCAAAACATTCCAACTAAATCAATCATTACTTTCTCCAAGTTATCTTTATAAAAATAAAATCTATGCCCCAAACGGAATATACCTACGATATTGCCCAATATATCATGTAGTAAAATGGAGTAATAGAGTTGTTAATGATAAGGTTTCATTTATATGTATAATTTTTCCTTTATCGATAAAATATACACCCTTCATACTAGATAGAATTACATTTTATCATAAAAACTAAGAAAAATTATTCAAATGAACTTATAGCTCAAATAATCTCAATAAAATAACAGTTTTATTGAATGACAAATGATTAAAGTCTAGGTATTAACTTATTTGTTCAAACATTTATTGACTACCTGTAACATTTCTGATTTATATGCTTTTCCACTTCTAAATATCTTTGGTATTTTCATAACATAATGAAACACATGAGCTACATTATAAATGGTAGCTTATATAGAAAAGTGATTATATTTTTTGGTGTGCTTTGGTATACACAATGCAATATTAAGCTATGTATAATTAAGCCATACTCAATATTGAAGCATTATTGAATATTTAGTATTACACTTGATATTTACCTCTATATAACCTAACTAGAGGATGCTGGGGTCAGAGCCCACTGGCACATGAACCACCACTTGTAACATTCTTTTCACAGTATGTTCTGTCTTCAATTTTGTTTCAGTACCATTCCTTATAGCAGAGCAAATATGTACAATTTGGTGTCTGAGTGTCTCTGAAAAATAATTATTCAGACACATAAATGTAGTATTACTGGTTTGGGTTTGCTTCTGTACGGTTTGGATTGCAATTTTTCAATTGGAACCTCAATGAAATAATCATCATTCAATTATAGTTTATCTCCCTACTTGCTCTTCTTATCTTCAGATCCCATCATCTGAGGCTCTGAATCATCCAGGACAAACCAGGAGCACCCATGCTGGGCTGCTTTTGTGCTACATGAGACTCCAACATCATTCTCCTGATTGGAAGGGACTCTCCAGGGGCTTCCTTTAGTCCTTAGAAATATGTCAAACTCCTCGGCCTATCAGCCCCTCTGAAGAGTGGCCCCTCTCTTGCCTATGACCTAGCTTCAGCCCACCCTCCTCCCCCTGCGCTCAGCACTCCAGTTGCTCAGGTCTTCTCTCTGATCCCGGAGACTGCCAGGCTCATCTTGTGTTTGCATCTTTAGAATGTTCTTCCTCAGATCTTCACAAGGCTAGATCTTCCTTATCATTCCAATCTCAGTTTAAATACTACTTCTTAGCAAGCCCGTTCTTAAAATTTCTTACGACGTGGCCCCTCTTCTTATCCTTATCCTTTATAGTGCTACCTGTGGGTTTTAATTTTCTACATTGAATTCTTACTCTTATCTAATTTCCTGTTAGTTTACTTGTACATTTTCTGTTAGACAATAAGCAGGGCTGTGCATTGCCCAAATCCAGGCAGTCCCCTCACATTGTTGTCCATGTGGACGTTGTTCCTGGAGTGAGGCAGGGTAAACCTGCTAGCCTCACATGGTGGGCCTCGGTAACAGCAGCTCCTGGTAAATGCTATTATTCCTAGTACCTAAAACAGTGCCTGACACACAGCAGGTGCTCCAAAAATATTGCTGGAAAATGAACTCTTAAATTTAATGGTTTCTGGAGGCCTAGGGGAGCTAGAGAATTTATTTAAGCTGTAATCTTTTCCATTTTTATTGCTCTGGTGAGTTCCTCCAAAGAAAACCTACATTTAAAATAGTAAAAATGACTACATTTCTGATATAACTTACAAAGAAAGGAATCAATCATTTACCTGAATTGCTTAAGAAATTGCTTAAGGCTAATATGCTCATGTTACTGATAGTTTAATTTTAATGATTATAGGCAGAATGTTTTTTAAAAATCTTTTTCATTAACATTTGTATATTAATCATAAATAACTAATGTGCTACCAGTATGCGATATTACCCATCTCTATAAATCTTTTGGGATAAGACCACTTTGCTAGGTAGATGAGATTTCACAATAATTTAAATGAGTCTTTGAACTAAAAAGTATTCCTCATTCTCAAACATTTAATATACTGATGAAAAGTCATACCACATTTTATTTAAAAGGAAATATAACATTTTCTTCCAAAAATTCAAGCAAATGCAATCATATAGATAAATGAAGAAAATCTGAATTTGTGAACTAAAAATTAAGATGACCAGGATTATAAAATTTAAAATAGATTCTCCATCATGTATCATATATTTATTCAGTTTTAGTATAAAGATCCTGCATAGGAATTATTTAAACACAGCCGGGTGAGGTTTTCCTCACTGTAACTCATCTTTGGATTCTGGGGTGAATGTACACGAGAGCTTTGGTCAGATTAGTTGAACGTGGTCTATTTGATAGTAATTGATCCTGTGTGCATGTTACATTCCCTGGAATTGATAACCACCACAAAAAAACCAACCCCTTTGCCTTCAAACCCACCTATGAAATAAAAATGCTGCAGCTAGTGTGTTTTTAAAAAATAGACATTTTATTACACTGCAGCATTTCCTCCTTTTTCTCTGTGGTATCATTTGAAGTCTGTTTTTTAAAACAGAAGTTGAACAAATGAATCCTTCTGTCCTCACTTTCAGTTGTCAGCAGTGCTTCAGTGTGAGATGAAATAAATTGCCAAGCCCTTTCATCTTCTATAATCAGCTCTGCACAGCTGAGTACACCCACAGCCCTGCACGCCGCCTCTGCCAGCACTGATTTTATGTGGAACAGGAAGTCTTTGTTAGTGCCACATTTCCAACGCTCTACACAGGAGTGGGTTTATTTTGGTTCCCTCTTTCCTTTCGTGCTCCCTTGCCTCTTCCACCTCCTTTCTCCCTGCCTGCACAGCTGACGTGCAGTCCATTTCCTGTAGGAAAGAAGTTTGAGGGGATTGACATTATTTTTTTTTAAAAGATATGTCTGAGGTAGGTTTTTTCCATCCTGCAACACAATCATGCATATCATTCCTTTAGTCATGTACAAATTGACAAGCTTTACAAATGGGAAGTTATTTGGAGAAGTCCTAAACAACGCCTTTACTAGGTCAAAATGTCATTTTATTTTATTTTGCTTTGTTTTGTTTTATTTATTTTATTTTATTTTTTGGAGACAGAATCTCACTCTGTCACCCAGGCTGGAGTGCAGTGGTAGGATCTTGGCTCAGTCTCCCAAGTAGCTGGGATTACAGGCACGTGCCACCACCCATGGCCAATTTTTGTATTTTTAGTAGAGGTGGGGTTTCACCATGTTGGCCAGGCTGGTCTCCATCTCCTGGCCTCATGTGATTCGCCTGCCTTGGCCTCCCAAAATGCTGGAATTGCAGGTGTAAGCCACCGTGCCTGGCCCAAATGCTTTATTTTTAGAAGCAAAGAAGTAGCACATTTATAACACCAAGGCAGGATATCCACAAAGAGTTACTTATCACACTCCAGGTCTTTCGTTTCTAGCACCCAAACTATGTGGACTTCTATTAGGAAACAAAGAAGAGCATAACAGGTTGGTGTAGGGGCTACAAACAAGTATCTGCTAGTTATTGTGAGTTTTCATTGTTGTTGTTTTCTGCCAGGAATCTGAGTTCCTTTCAAGATCGTCCTTCCTTTAGTCCATGTACCTCTGGTAGGGCTACCAGTCCCTGGTTGCTCCTTCTTTTCCGTGTCTTCTTCCTCCTTATCCCCACCACCATCATCCTGCTCTTCATCATAGTTGTCAGCATGGTGGTTATTAGGTGTCAGGTGCTATTCTTAATGCCTTACTTGTATAAACTCAGTTTAATCAGTTTGGCACAGTTCGGCTAAATGGTTTGCCTAATGTCACACAGCTAGTTAAGTGTTGAAAGTGAGATCCAAACCTGGGTATTGTGTCTCCAGACTTCTGTTCTTATCTAGTTCACAACAGTGCTGCTCTAAGGGTGGGCAGATGACTTACTTGTACCCTACCTGCCTAGACACAAAGATTAGTTCAGGGCTGGGCACATGGTTCAAGAGGAGGGAAGATGGTATGGGTAGAAGTTGCACATTTTGTCTTTCTGCAGGCATTACAAAGCCAGCAGGATGGGACTCCGGGACTGTTAGGGGACATCATACCGGTTGTGGGCAGAGATGGAGCCTTGGTGATATTTACTGAGTTCTGGTCCAGCTGCTCCTGAATGCTGTTTATCCAGAATTTTTTTTTTTTTTTTTTTTGTAATGTGAGCCAGTAAGTTCTCTTTGTTTGCTCAAGTCAGCTACCTTGGAATGTCTACCACTGTTAGAACAAGGGTTATCAAGTGACAGAGGAAAAAAGCAAAATGTCAACAATTCCCAAAGAATGCCAGAGGTCCCCCGTCTACCTGTGCCTGCTGTAGCCCACCACTTCCCTCCCCCAGGGCCCTATCCAAATGCAATTAGCCCTGTAAAAATGATAGTGTCTACTCACTTAAGCTACTGGCTTCTTATACATAAAAAACAAACCCA
The DNA here is from genome assembly GCF_002776525.5 of Piliocolobus tephrosceles. NCBI lineage: Eukaryota > Metazoa > Chordata > Mammalia > Primates > Cercopithecidae > Piliocolobus > Piliocolobus tephrosceles. Next base: position 165,724,666 of record NC_045437.1, read on the forward strand.
TTTTAAGATCAGAGGGTATGCTGGCCTGGAAATGTGTATTGATCTTTTAAGGCTGAATTTATAAACTCAAATTGCATCTCAAGTGGGAAAGGACTAGAAATGAATTATTGTTTTCCAGCCACTTTCTGGTGAGAAGGATCGGTAACACTTGGAAACCAATTATAACAATAACAGACCAGAAAAGTAATTCCCGGGGAATGTCTTCCTCTGGGGTGCTGCTGAACACCAATAGAAGGAAAGTTATTTCTTCTTAAGATTCAAATTAATTCTTTCCTCAAGACTAAGTTCTTCAGGAACTTATGATATAAGTTGGAAGTACAATGTCATCATTTCCTCTTAGAGTGGTCCTGTAGCGTGCTCCCAGTTGACTTTACGAAGACCAAGTTGATGGCCATTTGCCTGAGGTTTGCAGAATTGCCTTGTTTTATGGAAGGAGGTTGTGTTGTATTTATCCTGTAAGCCCAGCACCAAACACAGTGCCTTTCACATTACAACAGCTAATATTTATCAAGCACTCCTACATCAAAACTTTCTAAAGAAGCTCATGCACATTTTTTTTAACTTACTTTGTCTGATGACATGGGTACTTTTATGACCAGCGTCCCTATTTTACAGATAAGGAAACTGAGGCACAGAGTTGTTAAGTAACTTTGGCAATCAACCAGGCACCAACTGGGTGAAGCAAGGGTCTGAGCAGGCAGTCAGCTCCTGAGGCCATATTGTTAACCATTGTGCTGTACTGACTTCTCTTGTAGAAGGTGCCTGATACGTATTTCTTGACTAGAACTGAAATTGTTGAATTTCTCAAGTGGCTCAGCTAGCAAGAAAACAGGATGTTTATGTTTTAAAAAAATAAATAGCAACTCTGAGTTAAAAGAGCCAGCCACAAATAAAATTCCTTCATTTTCCTGAGGCTTTGATTGCTCCAAGATAATTCTAGTCTGTATGATTACTTTGCTGTCATCAGCATACATAATTAAATATTTAGTAGGAAAATTAATATATTTAAATTTGTTTAAAATTAAGCTGACCACTAATAGCTCTGCTTATCAGTAGAAACTTTATATTTTATATGACAACTTAAGAACATTTTAACGACCAATAAAATTGCTCCTTAGATCCTAGCAGTTTTCAGATTCCAAAATTGTAGCTGAAGATACTGTTAGTCATTCCTAAATTACTAACTGCTCATTACTGACTTCTAAATTGTCTAGTTTATCTTTACATTTGAGAAGAATTTAAAAAAATGACTTCCCTAGAGATAGATTACCTTCAAGGTAGGTATACTTTATAAACTTATGTATACATTTAAGACATAGGTTGCTATAGAATAAAAACACACTGTACTCTCTTTGTATAAATATATCTGAATATAACTAAGTCTATGTATTATCTAATTTGGGTAGAAGGGATCAAAAGATCATATCATTATAAAGTTGATTACAATAATGGTATGATTCAATTATTTCCATAAATAAATGAATTTTTTTACAAAGTTTAAAAATACATTAATTTCTATTTTATTTACTTACTGCGTATTATCTATTTAGGGACAGATATTTAATTATGCATTTCTGCCACTAAAATGTGTAGAGTAGTAGACCTTTGAATAGATCTGATTAGTTGGAGATTAGACATCAATTAAGACTATTTATCTAACTTAAGTTTTTCATCAAAAACTTTCTAGCTATAAGTAAAAATGAAAGAATGGCAAGAAACCACAGTGATTGTAAAAAGATGTGTGGCCTCTACATATAGATATAAAATAATGTATTTTGAACTCTCAGGATGGAGAGGATGATGATCTTGAATCGTGCTTTTCAAATGCATTTAAATAGACTGGCAGCACTGTGCAGATCTGGGATTCTGATCTAGGTAAATCCTGGCTGAAGCTGGGTAACTCTGACATCCTCTTTGGGAACTATTTCCATGACTTTTAAAAATCAGACTAAATACACCTTATTTTATCTGGCTAAATGTATTTACTCTGAAAATTCCACGATCATTTTTATGACTTTAAATTCAGTCAACTAAACAGTATCAAATGCCAATTCTGTGCAAGGTGATGTGCTTTGTGCTGTGGAAGATACAAAGACAATCAGATATGGACTTTGTCTTTCAGTTTAATTAAGGGGGACAGACAGGCAATAACTTCACATGAAATGTGTATGTACTATGAAAGAGTTGCAAAGTCTATTAGGAACAAAGCAGAGACTTCAAGAAAATAATTCTGATAGAGTGAAGGCAGGGTGGCTTCAGGGAAGTAGCAGTATTTGAGATAGACAGAAAGACTTTGACATGGGAAGAGGTGGTGGGGAGGACTTCCCATGAATGTGATCTCTTTTCACCTGAACCCCAATAATCTAGAGATGAAGAGGGGGCACGTAATGTACAAATTAAGAGTCCAGGCTAATGTGGAGGGCTCATACAGTAACAATTTCTATTTGTGTGACCTTAATTCCAACATCTACTAATTGGCTACTTCCTATGACTTATTTAAATCACAATTAAATACACATTATTTTATTCTGCTTACAAATATTGTCTCTAAGCCTCCGCTTCTCATGTACAGTTGAAGGTGAAGTATCACATAGAAACAGACTGCCACTATTAACTCATGGTTTAGGCCTTGCACTCCCACCAAAAGCTGGCTCACCATTCTGTGCAGACTTGACTTGGCAAGGCGGGGCAACATAAATTTCCAAATGTCGAGTTGAGACCCTCACACCTAGGGACTCCAGCAGGACACAGTCTATGCTCCCAAGTCCAGGGTTATTCCCTTAAAACTCACCAACTATCCTCTCCTACCTGACTCTGGTATACTAGTGAGTCAGTGGATGAAGAGATGCTGGGGGAACCCACTGTACCGCCAAAGGAAGAGGCACATTGAACCCAATCTATTTTCTCCTTGTGCTGATGATGTCTTCCATTTAAAACAATATATTTTACTCTGTTGTTTTTTTAGACCTAGCCTTTGTCTTTTTGTAGCATCTACACCGTCTCTTGCTTAGGCCAATGAGCTCAAAGTTTGTATTTAACCTGTAGCTGTTGATGTACAGGCATAAATGCTTATTAGGTTATCATAGTGCTAATTTTGTTTCTTATGATTGAGAAACCTTAGGTATAAAAATTTAAGTAATTTCTAAAGACTTGGCCAGGAGCAGCCAGGTTCTTTGCTGTTGGTCACTGTGACCTTCCTGGCCCTTTAGTTTTGACAGTTTTCATTACATAAAGGCTTAGTAGCCTGTAGGAACCTTTCTGTGTAATTTATTCTGTTAGGGTTTTGTTCTTAAGTTTCTCACATTTAAAAAATTAGATTATAAAAATAATTGTTTCAATGATGGCTTTAGGCTTAAGATCATTAGATTTTTTTTCCATTGTAAAGCATCCAATAGTACATTTTCCAATATATTTTTTATTGAGGTAAAATATACATATAACATTTACCATCTTTATCATTTTTAAGTATACAGTTCACTGGTAATAAATACATATATCTACATATATTTCTTCCCCTTCATGCACACTCCTCCCTCCCCTTCCCAGGCTCTAGTAACTGCCAATCTACTCTCAATCTCCATGAGATCCACTTTTTTAGCTCCCACATGTGAGCGAGAAAATGCAATATTTATCTTTCTGTGCCTGGTTACTTTCACTTTGATTTGTCAAAACCTGGTAAAACATGCCTAGCTGGTTCCTCATCCACTCTTCAAGCCACTTCTCAGAAGTCTTTTAGTTTTCTTGATCATCTTTGAATGTGACCTATAATTCTGATTGTAGCTCAGTTCACCACATCAAAGATAAACAGAAGGAATGAAAGAGGTTGTTACCAACAATGCAGTCCATAGTCAAGCAATACACTAGTGTGTTCTTAATTTTATGAAATATATTTTACTGTCCAGATAAAAATCCATCCAGAGGGGGAAAGATGTAGCATTCAAGTCTTGGTATTCATAAGAATCACTAGTCTGTTTAAGTTAGATTTCTGGCCTCATCCTTAAATAATCCAATATAGATTTGGGGTGGGAAGCAGGCATCTGCCTTTTAAGTTTTTATAACTTTTTCAGATACTTCTGGGGCAGCTGGTTTGTAGAACACTTTAAGGAAAAAAAATGTAAAAGTGGCTACTCATAGTTAGCCCCTTTATATCTAGTTTGAATTTTTTTTTTAAATCAAAATTGATGCTATAAGAGAAGAACAATGATGATTGTTGTGACTTTTAATGTTGCTCTAAATCCGAAATGGAGAAAAACACTGAAGTGTCCAGAGTTTCCTGTGATTTGTCCCTTTAATGACTTTATGAACCACGTGGAAGACCTTTAAAGATTACCAATAGCCTGTGGCCCACACTTTAAGAATCACTTTTCTCAGCTGTCTTAAAATTATGGCATAATGCCCGGAAACTGATATTTAACATCCATGGAAATATATCTACTTGCAATCTTACAAGTGAAAACAACTTTGGGAAGCCAGTTCCCACTTCAGTATTTGGCACTGGATAAAAGTTTCACATCCACAGTAGAGATCCACATTCAAAAACAGAGACACTTCAATATTCGCAATAATTTCATTTACTAAAAATAACAGCAAAGAAATGTGCAGCTGATGTTGATCCCTGGCGGCATTTAGTTTGTTTACACTCTGTCTTAGCTGTGCCCATAATCATGTCTGCAACCTTTGAATATACTTAGAAGAGCCACATAAGGTTGTCGTCCATCATAGAGAAGTATAAAAACAAAAATTTCTTCAAATACTTAAATATTTAAAAATGAACCAAAAGTCTATTTGCTCAAATTTAAAAGAAGCAAGTAGATAAACAAATACATATAAAATTATAAAGTTATCTGACCTAAGGTGGTTTCAGTATGTTTCATTTTTATGTTTTGTTTGTTTGCTTATTTTAGAGACAGAGTCTTACTCTGTCGCTCAGACTGGAGTGCAGTGGCATAGTCATAACTCACTGTAGTCTCAAAATCCTGGTCTCAAGCAATTCTCCTGCTTCAGCTTCCTGAATAGCTATGGCTACAGGCATGTGCCATTAAGCCTGGCTAATTTTTTTGTAGAAATGGGGTCTCTCCATGTTGCCTAGGCTGGTCTCAAACACTTGGCCTCAAGCTATCATCCTGCCTTGGCCTCCTAAAGTGAATGAGCCCTGAACCTGGCCACATTTTTATGTTTAAAAAGTGTTTTTATTGTAGAATAATTTACATACAACAAACTATACAAATTTAAAATACACAGTTCTATAAGTTGTAACTGTGACATGAATGCCACTGATATGGTTTGGCTGTTTCCCCACTCAAATCTCATCTTGAATTGTAACTCCCACAATTCCCACATGTCATGAGTGGAACCCAGTAGGAGTTAATCGAATCACGGAGGTGGGTCTTTCCCATGCTGTTCTTATGATAGTGGATAAGTTTCATGAGATCTGATGGTTTTAAAAACAGGAGTTTCCCTGCACAAGCTCTCTCTCTCTTTGCCTGCTGCCATCCATGTAAGATGTGACTTGCTCCTCCTTGCCTTCCACCATGACTGTGAGGCCTCCATAGCCACGTGGAGCTGTAAGTCCATTAAACCCTTTTTCCTGTATAAATTACCCAGTCTCACATATGTCTTTATCAGCAGTGTGAAAATGAACTAATGTAGTAAATATATATGTTTCCTTCCCAGTCCTTTGGTAATCTCTCCCTCTCCTCCCTATCTTCTACCTCTCTGCTCATCTTCAAGCAACCACTAATTTGTTTCTATTTTTCTGTCTCTATATGTTAGTTTATACCTTCTAGAATTTCATATGAATTGATCATATACTATGTACTTTTTTTGTCTCCTTTCACTCAGCATAATTATTTTGAGATTCATCCAGGTTGTTATATATTTGCTTGTATGCAGTAGTAGGCTTTTTCCAAGTTTTGGGCTATTTTACTTTTATATATGTTATAAATGACAAATTATGTGGTCTTTATTATTGTTTAAGCAATTATCTGCTACTGAAGTTTAAAAATAAGAAAAAAGTTTATATTTACCATTTCCAGTGCTCATCACTTGTGTAAACCTATATTTCCATCTAGCATCATTTTCCTTGTGCCTGAATGGCTTCCTTTAAAATTTCTTGGAATGTAGGTTGACTAGTGATGAAGTCTTTCAGCTAAATTCTGTCTTAAAAAGTCTTTATGTTACCTTTGTTTCAGTCTTATGAAAGATACTTTTCTGGGTAAAGAATTTTAGGTTGACAGGTTGTTTTTTTTTTTTCCTCCTCTTTTGAATACTTTAATGATGTTGTTCTACTGTCTTCTCACTTGCATTGTTTCTGCTGAGAAGTCTGCTGTCACCCTAATCTTTGTTCTGTCTGTGATGTAATGTGTCATTTTCTTTACTGTTTTTTTTTTTTTTTTTTTTAAGATATACTCTTTATTGCTGCATTTGAGCATTATGCTTTTAATTTGCCTTGGCATTGTTTTCACATGTGTATATTGCTCAGAGATTGTTGAGTTCCTTAGTTCTATGGGTTTATAGTTATCCTTGAATTGGGAAAATGTTCAGCCATTACTTTTTCAAAATGTTTCCTGTGTTATTCCTCGCCCTTCTTTTGGGCACTCCAATTACCTACATATTCAGTGTCTGAAATTTGTCTCACATCTCACTGATACTCAGTTTATTTTTTAAATATCCCCTTTATCTCTGTGTTTCATTTTAGATGATTTCTATTGCTTGGTTTCAAGTTCATGAGTCTTCTTTTCTTCAATGTCTTATCTGACGTTAGTCCCCTCAAAAGCGTTTTTTAATGTCATACATTGCAGTTTTAACCCCTAGAAGTTAGTTATAGGTCTGTTATTAAAATATTAAATATAGTATTTTGAGATAAGTGTAGATTCACATGCAGTTGTATGAATTAATACAGACAGAACTGTGTACTCATTATCCAGTTTCCTCCAGTGATAACAGCTTGCAAAATTACAGTACAATATTACAACCAAAATATTCACATTGATATAGTCAAGACACAGAACATTTCCATTACCACAAGAATCTCTCACATAGTCTTTTTATAGCCACAACAACTTCCCTCTCATCTCCTCTTTAACTTCTGGTAACCAATAATTTATTCTCCATTTCTATAATATTGTTATTTCAAGCATGTTACATAAATGGAATCATATAGTATATAACTTTTTAGGTAGGCTTATGTCACTCAGCATATTTCTCCAGAGATTTTATACAGGTTGTTGCATGTATCAGTAGCTCATTCTATTTCTTTCTGAGTAGTGTCCCATCATGTAGACATACTACAGTTTAACCATTTACCCATTGAAGGACATCTGGGTTGTCTCCAGGTTTGGGCTATTATAAACAAGGCTGGTATAAATGTTTGTATGAATGTTTTTGTGTGTGTGAGCATAAGTTTCTGTTTCTCTGGGATAAATTCCCAGGAGTGCAATTGCTGGGTCTTATGGTAATTGCATGTTTAGCTTTTTGAGAAACTGCCAAACTGTTTCACAGAGTAGCTGTACCATTTCACATTTCATCCAGCAATGTATGAATGATCCAGTTTCTCTGCATCCTTTCCAGAATTTGATGTTGTTACTAATTTTTAACATTTTGATATATTCTGGTGTTATCTCATTGTGGTTAATTTGCATTTCTTTAATGGCTAATGATGTTAAACATCTTTTTATGATACATAGATATATTTGAAATCTATATATCTTATTTGATAAAATGCCTTTAGTGTTCATGTATTTTGCCCACGTTCTAATTGGATTTATTTATTTCCCAGATACTAGTTCATTGTCACATATGTGGCTAACAAATATTTCTTTTCACTCTGTAGTTTGTCTTTTAAAATTTTTATTAGTTTTTGCAGAACAAACATTTTTAATTCTGAAGTACAATTTATCAATTTTTCTTTATATGGATCATGCTTTTGGTATCAAGTGTAAGAATTCTTTGCCCACTTAAGTCCAGAAGAATTTATCCTATGTTAATATTCTAAAAGTTTTGTACTGTTGCATTTTACATTTAAGTCTGTAGTCCATTTTGAGTTAATTTTTGTAAAAGATGTGACACTTGGGTTAATGGATGTTCATGCTTTTGCTTATGGATGTTTTATTATTCCTGAACTACTTGAAAAGGCTATCTGTTCTCCATTGAATTACTTTTGCACTTTTGTCAAAAATCAGTTGGATCTATTTATGGTTTTAAATTTTGTTCAATTAACCTATGATGTATGTCTGTCTCTCTGCAAATACCATACAATCTTGATTACAGTAACTATATAATAAATCAAATAGGCAAATTTCTCACACTTTATTCTTCTTAAAAATTGCTTTAGCTATTCTAAATATTTTACCTTTCCATATAAATTTTAGAATTTTTTTCTATATCTGCAAAATATTTTACTGAGATTTTTACAGTTACTGCAAAAAATCCATATATCAATTTAGGTAGAATTGACATCTTTACTATGTTTAGTCTTTCAATCTATGAATGGAATGACTCTCTAATTAGACATCCTTTGATTTCTTTTATCAGTGTGGCACAGTTTTCTTTTTTCCCCAAAAATCTGAGTCGCTTTTATTCGAATATATTCTCCTGATAAACATTTCATGTTATTTATTTATTTTATTTCAATAGTTTTTTGGAGAATGGGTACTGTTTGGTTACGTGGATATGTTCTTTAGTGGTGATTTCTGAGATTCTGGTGCACCTCTCACCTAGGCAGTGTACACTGTACACAACATGTAGTCTCTTATCCCTCATCCCCCTCCCACCCTTTCCCCTGAGTCCACAAAGTCCATTGTATCATTCTTATACCTTTGTATCCTCATAGCATAGCTCCCACTTATGAGTGAGAACATACAATGTTTGGTTTTCCATTGCTGAATTAATCTAGTTAGAATAATGGTCTCCAATTCCTTCGAGATTGCTGCAAATGTCATTATGTCATTCCTTTTTATGGCCGAGTAGTATTCCATGTTATATATATGTAAACACACACACCATATTTTCTATATATATATATCTATATATATAACTATATAGATATACATATATATACACACACACCATATTTCCTGTATCCACTCATTGATTGATGGGCATTTGAGCTGGTTCTGTATTTTTGCAATTGTGAATTGTGCTGCTGTAAACATGCATATGCAAGTGTCTTTTTCATATAATGACTGTTTTTCCTCTGGGGCAGATACCCAGTAGTGGGACTGCTGGAACAAATGGTAGATCTACTTTTAGTTCTTTAAAGAATTTCCACACTGTTTCCTATAGTGGTTGTACTAGTTTACATTCCCCCAGCAGTGTAAAACTGTTCCCTTTTTACCATATCCATGTCAACATCTATTTTTTTTTAAGTTTTTTGATTATGGCCATTCCTGCAAGAATAAGAAGGTATTGCATTGTGGTTTTGATGTGCATTTCCCTGATAAATAGTGATGTTGAGTATTTTTTATATGTTTGTTGGCCATTTGTATATCTCCTTTATTTTTTATTTTTTTACTTTAAGTTCCAGGATACAAGTGCAGAATGTGCAGGTTTCTTACATAGGCATACATGTGCCATGGTGGTTTGCTGCATCTGTCAACCCATGACCTAGTAAAACTAGGCATTAGCTATTCGTCCTGATGCTTTCACACCCCTTTCCCCTGAGTCCAACAGGCCCCAGTGTGTGTTGTTCCTTTCCCTGTGTCCATGTGTTCTCATTGTTCAACTCTCACTTATGAATGAGAATATGCAGTGTTTTGTTTTCTGTTCCTGAGTTAGGTTGCTGAGGATAATGGTGTCCAGCTTCATCCATGTCCCTTCAAAGGATATGATCTCATTCATCTCTATGACTGCATAGTATTCCATGATTTATATGTACCATATTTTCCTTATCCAGTCTATCATTGATGGGCATTTGGGTTGGTTCCATTTCTCTGCTATTGTGAACAGTGCTGCAATAAACATGCATCTGCATGTATCTTTAAAATAGAGTGATTTATATTCCTTGGGGTATATATGCAGTAATGAGATAGCTGGGTCAAATGGTATTTCTGGTTCTAGATCCTTGAGGAATTGTCACACTGCTTTCCACAATGGTTGAACTAGTTTACATTCTCACCAACAGTGTAAAAGTGTTCCTATTACTCCACAGATGTGCCAGCATCTGTTATCTCTTGACTTTTTAATAATCACCATTCTGACTGGTGTGAAATGGTATCTCGTGGTTTTGATTTGCATTTCTCTAATGATCAGAGATGTTGAGCTTTTTTCATGGTTGCTGGCTGCATAAATATCTTCTTTTGCAAAGTGTCTGTTCATATCATTTGCCTACTTTGTGATGGGGTTGTTTGTTTTTTTCTTGTAAATTCATTTAAGTTCCTTGTAAATTCTGGACATTAGACCTTTGTCAGATGAGCATATCAGAATCGTCTATTCATGTCCTTCGACTACTTTTTCATAGGATTGTTTATTTTGTTCTTGTTGATTTGAGTTCCTTGTAGATTCTGGATATTTGTCCTTTGACAGATGCATAGTTTGCAAATATTTTCTCTCACTCTATGAGTTGTTTGTTTACTCTGGGTTCTGGGTCATGAAGTCTTTGCCTAAGCCAATGACTAGCAGGATTTTTCCAGTATTGTCTTCTAGAATTTTTATGGTTTCAGGCTTTAGATTTAAGTATTTGATCCATTTTGAGTTGATTTTTTTTATAAGGTGAAGGATGAGAATCCAGTTTCATACATCTGCGTGTGGTTTGCCAATTATCCCAGCACCATTTGGTGAATAGGATGTCCTTTCCCCACTTGACGTTTTTGTAACCTTTGTCAAAGATCAGTTGGCTGTAAATATTTGGGTTTATTTCTGGGTTCTCTACTCTGTTTCATTGGTCTATGTGCAATTTTTTTACCAGTACCATGCAGCTTTGATGACTATAGCCTTAATTTATAGTTTGAAGTGGGTAATGTGATACCTCCAGATTTGTTCTTTTTGCTTAGTCTTACATTGGTTGTGTGGGCTCTTTTTAGGTTCCATATGAATGTTAAGACTGTTTTTTCTAGTTCTGTGAAGAATGATGATAATATTTTGATGATAATTGCATTGAATCTATAGATTGCTTTTGGCAGTATGGTCATTTTCACAATATTGATTCTACCCTTCATAAGGATGGGATGCATTTCCATTTATTTGTGTCATCTATGAGTTCTTTCAGCAGTGTTTTGCAGTTTTACTTGTAGAAGTATTTCACCTCCTTGGTTAGGCATATTCCCAAGTATTTTATTTTATTTTTTGCAGCTATCATAAAAGGGGTTGAGTTCTTTATTTGAATCTCAGCTTGGTCATTGTTGGTGCATAGCTGTGCTACTGATTTGTATACGTTAGTTTTGTACCCAGAAACTATTGAATTCATTTATCAGTTCTAGGAGCTTTTTGGATGATTCTTTAGGGGTTTCTAGGTACATAATCACATCATGAGCAAACAGCAACAGTTTGACTTCCTCTTTAATGATTTGGATGCCCTTTATCTCTTTCTCTTGTCTGATTGCTCTGGCTAGGACTTCTAGTATTACATTGAATAGAAGTGGTGAAAGCGGGCATCCTTGTCTTGTTCTGGTTCTCAGGGGGACTCCTTTCAACTTTTCCCTGTTCAGTATAATGTTTCCTTGCCATAAATGGCTTTTATTACCCTGAGATATGTCCCTTCTATGCTAATTTTGCTGAGGGTTTTAATCATAAAGAGATGCTGGAATATGGAGAAAAGATGACAGATAGGAGGCAGGACTAACTTGCAGCTTCTACTCAGAAAGACAGAGCAGTGTGTGGAGACTCACATTGCGAACTTTTGCTTCAGGAACTACCACAGGGACATACCAGGAAAGCCAAGACAATCCACAGACCCTTGGAAGGAAGTGGTTTACCACTGCAGGCTCCGTGAATCTGCTGAAAAAATATGAGTGCCCAAAATGTGAGGGGTAACATCTGTCCCTGAACACACATCCTCATTCAAGAACCTATAGGTTCAGTTCATGGGAGAAGGATTTGACCTTACCTGGATCTGAGAAAAATTTAGAGAGCTGAGCAAACTATAGGGGTAGAGGAACCAGCAGCAAGTGCCGTGTGGGCACTCTTGGTCCCCAGGGAAGTCATTCCTGAGTACCTCATGGGTGTGCTTGGGGAGGGCTACCAGTGGCATTAGGGAAAGACCACAGGCAGAAGGAAACTTGTAGCCGAAGCTTGTAATAATTTCAACCAAATGTGAAGTTTCCTGGACAAAATCCAAGGAAGGAGGCAAACAGGGAGTGCAGATATGAGTATGGAAGCCAAGACAGGTGGGGAGGCCTGAGACCTGAAAGCCCTGCTTGCTTTCTCAAGTGGGGAAATGTAGCCTGGGACATGGTCTCAGTCATATTCACTGGTTGCCTGGAAATTAACTGTGGGCTATTGAAGGGGGCACCCTGGGAGTGAGACTGGCCTTTCGTGCTGTGTGGGAGCTGGGTGAGGCCTGTCACTGCCAGCTTTCCCCCACTTCCCTGACAACCTGTATAACACAGCAGAGTTAGCCATAATCCCTCTGGGAACATAACTCCATTGGCCTGAGAACCATACACCTGTCTCGTACAGTGGCCACAGCAAACCCTGCTCTGCTCTGAGCTCAGACACGCCTAACTCTGACCCCATCTGATGATCTTTCTCTACCTGCCTTAGTAGCTGAAAACAAAGGACATAATCTCTTGGGAGCTCTATGGCCCTGCCCATCACCTGAGAAACCCAAATACTTATCCAGATGACCCTAGAGCAAGCTGTATCCTCTCTATACTACATCAGCTGATGCTCTCTTGAAAGTGCCACCTCCTGGCTGGAGGCCAACCAACATAAAACCAGTGCACTAAACAAAACTATAACCAAAGACCCTCACAGGATCTACTTCACTCCCCTGCTATCTGCACTGGAGCAGGTGCTGGTGAGAGATCTGCACTGGAGCAGGTGCTGGTGAGAGATCCACAACTGAGAGATCTGAAGGTGGATCACATCACAGGACTCTTTGCAGACCCTCCTCAGTACCAGCTTGGAACCCAGTGACCCCACTGGGCAGCTAGACCCAGAAGAGCAATAACAATTACTGCAGTCCAGCACTCAGGAAGGCCCATCCCTCGAGGAAGGGGGAGAGCATCACATCAAGGGGGCACTCTGTGGAACAAAATAATCTGAACAACAACTGTTGAGGCCCAGATCTGCCATCTGACATAATCTACCTAAATGAGAAGAAACCAGAAAAACAATTCTGGTAATGACAATACAAGGTTCCTTAATACCCCCAAGAGATCACACTAGCTCACTAGCAATGGATCCAAACCAAGAAGAAATCTTTGAACTGCCAGAAAAAGAATTCAGAATTTCAAATTATTAAGCTACTTAGGGAGGCACGAGAGAAAGGTGAATACCAACTTTAAGAAATAAAAGCAGTTACAGAATATAGATGGAAAAATCACGAGAGAAATAGGTGGCATAAATAAAAAACAATCACATCTTCCTGAAATGAAGGACACACTTAGGGAAATGCAAAATACACTGGAATGTCTCCATAACAGGATCAAACAAGTAGAAGAAAGAACTTCAGGGCTCCGTAACAAAGCTTTTGAGTTAACCCAATCCAACAAAGACAAAGAAAAAAGAATTTTAAAAAATGAACAAAATCTTCAAGAATTTTGGGATTATGTTAAATAACCAAACCTAGGAATAATTGGTGTTCCCAAGGAAGAAGAGAAATCTAAAAGTCTGGAGATTCTATTTGAGGTAATAATCAAGGAAAACTTCCCTGGCCTTGCTAGAGATCTAGACATCCAAATACAGGAAGCTCAAAGAACACTCTGGATATTCATCACAAAAAAATCATCACCTAGGGACACAATCATCAGGTTATTTAAAGTCAAGACAAAGGAAAGAATCTTAAGAGCTGTGATTGCTGGGTGCGGTGGCTCAAGCCTGTAATCCCAGCACTTTGGGAGGCCGAGACGGGCGGATCACGAGGTCAGGAGATTGAGACCATCCTGGCTAACATGGTGAAACCCCGTCTCTACTAAAAAAAATACAAAAAACTAGCCGGGCGATGCAGCGGGCACCTGTAGTCCCAGCTACTCGGGAGGCTGAGGCAGGAGAATGGCGTAAAACCCGGGAGGCGGAGCTTGCAGTGAGCTGAGATCCGGCCACTGCACTCCAGCCTGGGTGACAGAGCGAGACTCCACCTCAAAAAAAAAAAAAAAAAGAGCTGTGATTAAGGTCCTATCTTAGCCTCCTTAAACAAAACAATTATCAGCTAAGAGTTTTGTATCCAGCAAAACTAAGCTTCATAAATGAAGGAAAGATACAGTGTTTTTTTAGACAAATACTGAGAGAATTCACCACTACCAAGCCAGCACTACAAGAACTGCTAAAAGGAGTTCTAAATTGAAACAAATCCTCAAAATACATCAAAACAGAATGCCGTTAAGGCATAAATCTCACAGGGCCTATAAAACAATAATAAAATGAATTAAAAAATAAGGTATTCAGGTAGCAACTAGAATAACGGACAGAAGAGTACCTCACTTCTCAATACTATCATGGAATGTAAATGGCCTAAAGGTTCCACTTAAATGACACAGAATGGCAGAATGGACAAGAACTAACCAAGTATCTGCTGTCTTCAAGAGACTCACCTAACACGTAAGGATACACATAAACTTAAGGTAAAGGTGTGTAAAAAGATATTCCCTGCAAATGGACACCAAAACCAAGCAGGGATAGCTACTGTTATATCAGACAAAACAGACTTTAAAGCAACAACAGTTTAAAAAGACAAAGAGGGATGCTATATAATGATAAAAGGGCTAATTCAACAGTAAAATATGTACCCCTAACACTGGAGCTCCCAAATTTATAAAACAGTTACTACTAGACCTACAAAATGAGACAGATGTCAACACAATGATAGTGGGGGACTTTAATCCTCCACTGACAGCACTAGACAGATCATCAAGATAGAAACTCAACAACAAAACAATGGACCTAAACTGTACCCTACAGCAAATGGACTTAACAGATATTTACAGAGCATTCTACCCAACAACTGCAGAACACACATTCTGTTCATCAGCACATGGAACTTTCTCCAAGATAGACCATATGACAGGCCACAAAACAAGTCTCAAAAATTTAAGAAAATTGAAATTATTTCAAGAACTCTCTCAGACCACAGTGGAATAAAATTGGAAATCAACTCCAAAAGGAACCTTCAAAACCATGGAAATACATGGAAATTAAATCACCTGCTCTAGAATGATCATTGAGTCAACAATAAAATCAAGATGAAATTAAAAGATTATTTACACTGAATAATAGTGACACATCCTATCAAAACCTCTGAGATACAGCAAAAGCAGTGCTAAGAGGAAAGTTCACACCATTAAATGCCTACATCAAAAAGTCTGAAAGAGCACAAACAGACAAACTAAAGTGACACCTCAAGGAACTAGAGGAACAAGAACAAACCAACCCCAAACCCAGCAGAAGAAAAGAAATAACAAAGATTAGAGCGGAACTAAATGAAATTGAAACAAAAAAATTATAAAAGATAAATGAAATAAAAAGCTAGTTCTTTGAAAAGATAAACAAAATTGATAAACCATTAGCGAGATTAACCAAGAAAAGAAGAGATAAGATCCAAATAAGCTCAATTAGAAACAAAATGGGAGATATTACAACTAGTACCACAGAAATACAAAAGATCATTCAAGCCTACTGTCAACACTGTTATGCACACAAACCAGAAAACCCAGAGAAGATAAATTCCTTGAAATATACAACTCTCCTAGATTAAACCAGGAAGATATAGGAACTCTGAACAGATCGATAACAAGTAGCAAGATTGAAATGGTAATAAAAAAATTGCCAACAAAAAAAATGTCCAGGACCAGATGGATTCACAGCAGAATTCTACCAGACATTCAAAGAAGGATTGGTACCAATCCTATTGAAGTTATTCCACAAGACAAGGAAAGAGGGAACCCTCCCTAAATCATTCCATGAAGCCAGTATCACTCTAATACCAACACCAGGAAAGAACATAACAAACAAAACTACAGGCCAGCATCCCTGATGAACACAGATGCAAAAATCCTCAACAAAATGCTAGCTAACCAAATCCAACAGCACATCAAAAAGATAATCCACCATGATCAAGTGGGTTTTGTACCAGGGATGCAGTGATGGTTTACCACATGCAAATCAGTAAATGTGATATACCACAAAAACAGAATTAAAATAAAAAAATCACAATCATCTCAATAGATGCAGAAAAAGCATTTGACAAAATCCAGCATCCCTTTATGATTAAAACCCTCAGTGTTGTGCAGTTTTCTGCATACAAGTCCTGTACATATTTTGTAAGATTTACACCTAGGTATTGTATTTGTTTGAGTAATTTTATATACTGTTGCATGTTAATTTTTGGTGCCCACATGTTTATTGCTAGTATATAAAAATTCAATTGATTTTTATATGTGTATCTTGTATTCTGAGATCGGCTGAACTACCTTATTAGTTCTTGGAGTTTTGTTTTTATAGATTCCTTAGCATTTTCTATATAGATAAATCATGTCATCTACAAATAGGAACAGTTTAATATCTTTCATTCCAATTGATGCCTTATGTTTCCTTTTCTCATCTTCTTGCACTGGCTAGAATGTCTAGCATTCTGTTGAATACTACTTCTGAAAGAAGACTTTCTTTGTTTTTTTTTGTTTTTTTTGTTTTTTTTGTTTTTTTTTTTTGAGACAGGGTAATCTGAATTTGAACTTCTGGGCTCAAGTAATCTGCCTCAGCCTCCCAAGTAGCTAAAGTAGGTAGGACTAAAGGTGTATGTGCCACTAACCCAACTCATATGTGCTTTTGGCCTGATTCAGGGAGAAAGCATTTAGTTTTTCACCATTAAGTGTAATATTAACTCTTAAGTTTT
Source organism: Piliocolobus tephrosceles (assembly GCF_002776525.5). Taxonomy (NCBI): domain Eukaryota; kingdom Metazoa; phylum Chordata; class Mammalia; order Primates; family Cercopithecidae; genus Piliocolobus; species Piliocolobus tephrosceles. Next base: position 165,741,650 of record NC_045437.1, read on the forward strand.
TTGTAGATGTTATTATGTGTTGCTAATTTCTATTTGCCAAAATTTTTTATTGAAGACTTTTGCTTCTTATTCATGAAGGATATTGGTCTGCAGTTTTCTGTTATTTGTACCATCATTGTTTATTTTTGACATTAGAGTAAAACTAGTGTCATAAAATGACTGGGAAGTATTTTCTCCTTTTCTGTTTTCTAGAGGAGATTATATAATGCTGTTGTGAATTATTCTTTACACGTTTGGTAAAATCCATTAGTAAAAGTATCTGGGTCTGGAGATTTCCTTTTTGGGATAGTTTTAAATCAATATTGAACTCTTTAATAGTTATAGGGCTCTTCAATCTACCTATTTCATATTAGGTGAATTGCAGTAGTTGTTCATAGCGTTCTTTTATTCTTCACTTGATGTCTGCAGGGTTTGTAGTAATATGTCCTGTTTCATTCCTGAAATTAACCATAATTTGTTTTTTCTCTTCTTTTTTCTTAGTCTTGCTAAAGGTTTGTCAATTTTATTGATCTTTTCAAAGAACCATCTCTTTGTTTCATTGATTTTTCTCTATTGTTTTTCTGTTTCCGATTTCACTGATTTCTCTTGTTTATTATTTTCCTCCTACTGCTTGATTTGTGTTTATTTTGTTCTTCTTTTTTTCTAGGTTCTTTAGGTGGGAATTCAGATTATTTTTGCTGTTTCTTCTCTATCTAATGTATATATTTTGTGCTATACATTTCCCACTCAGCAGTGCTTTAGCTGTGCCCCACAAATTTTGATACATTGTATTTCCACTTTAATTTCTCAGTGTATTTTTAAATTTTCCGTTGAGTTTTTGTATTTGACCCACAGACTATTTTAAAATGTATTGTTTAGTTTTCAAGTGCTTAGAGATTTTTCTGTTATCTTTCTGTTATTGATTTCCAGTTTATTCCGTTGTGGTCAGAGAACACAATCTGTATAATTTCAATTCTTTTACATTCATGATTCAGGATATGGCATATCTTGGAATATATTACATGGACACTTGAAAACAATGTATTCTGCTCTTGTAAAGTGTGTGTTTTACAAATGTTAATTAGATTCTGTTGGTTGTTGGTGTTACTGAATTCTGTATAATTGCTGATTTTCCATGTTGCTGTTATATCAGTTTTGAGAGAAAGTTATTGAAATCTTCAAATATAATTTTGGATTTGTCTATTTCTTCTTTCAGTTTTGTCAGTTTTACTTCATGTATTTTGCAGCTCTATTGTTTGGTGTAAATACTTTTAAGATTGCTATGCTTTCTTGGTGAAGTGACACTTTTATCATTACATATCATCTTCTCTGCAGCTGGTAATTTTCTTTGCTCTACAGGGTACTTTATTTGATATTACTATAACCACTCTTGCTTTTCTCTGATCAATGTTTGCATGATATATCTTTTCCACCCTTTTATTTTCAGCCTGTCAATATCATTATATTTGAAGGGATTTCTTGTAGCATATAGTTGGGGGGAGGAGTTGTTTTTAAAATCAGTTCTGCCTATCTCTGTCTTTTATCGATGTAGTAACTATGTAAATTTAATGTAATTATTGATATGTTAAAGCTTGATTCTGCCATTTTATATTTTGTTTTTTGTTTATTCTCTGTGTTTCACTTCTTTGCTTTCTTCTTCCTGTTTTTACGTGGATTACATGAACATTTCTAAAGATTTTGTTTTATTTATGCTTTTGAGTGCCTTTTTTTTGTATAGCTTTTGTGGTGGTTGTTCTAGGTATTACAATATAAATGCATAACTTATTGCAGTCTACTGGTGGTGTCATTTTAACATTTCTAGTGAAGTATAGAATTATCACTGACCTTTATGCTCTTCTACCATCCCCTACTTATAATTGTCTTAAATATTTTCCTTATATACATTTAGGACCACATCAGACACTGTTATGATTTTTGTTTTAACCATAAAGCACACTTTAGAAAACTCAAGAGGAGCAATATATCTTATATATACCCATATTTTTATCATGTTCTCTCTTTCTTTCTGATGTTCCAAGCTTCCTTTTTTATGATTTCTTTTCTGTTTATTGAATGTTCTTTCATCAATTTAGGGTAGGTCTGCTAGTGACAAATTATCTTAGTTTTCTTTCATGTGAGAACACCTTGATTTTTCTCTTCTTTCCTATAGGATATTTTTTACTGGGTATAGGATTCTATGTTGACAGTTCTATTTTTTTCCTTTTTCATCACTTGAAAACTGTTGTGCCGCTTCTTTCTGGTTTCCGTATGTTCTAATGAGGAATCTGTTGTCATTTGAATATTTGCACCTATAGGTAAGGTATCAATGTTTTCTGGCTGCTTTAAAAAAATTTGTCTTTAATTTTCAGAAGTTGTTTTGGAATGGATTTCTTTGTGTTATCATGCCTTGCCATTCACTTTGCATCTTGCAACTGTATGTTTAAATGTTTTGCTAGATTTGGTACGTTTTCAGCCATTTTTAATTTGAGCACTTTTGCAGCCCTGCCTTTTTTTTTTTTTCCTTTCTTTCTGGGACTCAGTGACAGAAATGTTAGATCTTTTGTTATAGTCCCACAGGTCACCAAGGCCCTCTTTATTTTTCTGTTTTAGTCCATTTCCTCTCTGCTGTTCAGATTGGGCAATCTCTATAGGTCTATATTCCATTGCACAAATTCATTTTTATGTTCCCTTCATTATGCTGTTGAGCCCATTAACAGAGCTTTCCTTTCAGTTACTGTAATTTTCAGTACTAAAATTCTGATTTTTTAAATGTATCTCCTATTTCTTTACTGAAACTTTCTATATATTTGGTGAAGCTTTCTATTTTTTCATTTTTTTCAAGCCTGTTTTCTCAGGAAAAGGACTCTTGTCAGGGTTGCTTTAAAATCTTTGCCAGATAATTTTAGCATTTCTGTAATTTCAGCATAGTATCTTTTGATTGGTTTTTTTTCCATTCATTTTGAGTTTTTTTGGTTCTTGGCATGATGAATAATTTTCAATTGAAATCTGAATATTTTCATATTATATTATTAGAGTCTAGAGATTATTTAAACTTTGTTTTCGGTAGCTTTCTTTGACACCACTCTGGCAGGGGAAGGGGCAATGCTGCTTAATTAGGATGGGGGGTGGGTATCTTGCTTCCCCCACTGGTCTTTACGACACCTCAGGGAAATGGGGACTTGCTGCCAGTTTGCAGTGATAAAAGACCTGGCTCCAGTCTTGACTTTTTCTGATACTACCCCAACAAAGATCTTGTGATACCCCATTAAAACTTCGCAAAGGAAAAAATACTCACTGGTCCTTTGCTGGAAAGGAAGGAGTGGGAATGCTGTTTTTTTCTGTGATCTCTGATTGAAGACAATGATTGTTTTCTAAAAGTTGTTTGCCTTGTTATGCTGCCCTCACAGACCTTTGGTTAGAGACAGAAGGCTTCTGTTAAGGCTTATTTTTGCCTGCAGATGTTGATATTTTGGCTTTCCATTTTTGTGTAGCACCAAATCTGGACTATACGAGGGAAACAGAAAACCCAGGGAACTCACCAACATATTCCTTTAGTCTTGAGTTCCCTAGCTGGTTTGTCTTCTTCTCTTCACCTTCAGAGTCTTATGTTTGTTTTATCTATAATGTCCAGGGTTTTTAATTGTATTTAGTGAGAGGAATTGAGAAAAGTCTGTGTCAGTTTTGACTGACTGTGTTTCCTGTTATGTGTCATATTTTCCTGCTTCTTTGTGTGCTTGATCCTTTTTTATTGTATCCCAGACTTTGTGGTTTTCACTTTATTGACTGCTGAATATTTTATATTCCTATACGTATTCTTAAGTTTTGTTATGAGACTCATTTAAGTTATTTAGAAAGAGTTTCAGCCTTCTGGGTTCTGCTTTTAAGACATTTTAGGCAGAACCTGAATAGCGTTCAGTCTAGGGCTAATTATTCTCCATGACTGAGAAAAGATCCTTTTGTGTACTCTACCCAATGCACCATAAATCTTGCTTTTTTTTTTTCTTTTCATTCTGGCTCATGGGAATAGGAGGCACAATTCCCAGTCGAGTGTAAGCACTGGGTACTTTTCCTTTTCATTCTTTTGCGTGTTTCTTTTCCCAGCCTCAGGCAGTTTCTTCACATGCATGTATAGATAGAACTCAGCTGCATACTCCAGGGGATCCTCTGCTGATCTCCAAAGTCACATCTCTATGCATGTCTCTTCTGTCTAGCTCTCTGACTTGCACACTCTATCCACTTTGGTCTCTCTGTCCTCTTATCTTCCTATCCACAACTTAAGGACCCTACCAAGCTCTGTCTGGAAACTCTCTCAAGTCAGTTAACTATGGCGATCATAGGGCTTACCTTTTTGTATTCCATCTCTTTGAGATCACTGCTCTTCATAGACTGAGGTCCTAGTGAGAACTGTTTTGTAATATGTTTTTTGGTTATTTCAGGTGGTAGGGTAAATCTGGACCCTGTTACTTCTTTATGGCCAGAAGTTTAGTATCTGTTTTTGACATGCACAAAATATGTGACTGGAAAAAAATCATCTTTCAGGCTGTTCCTAGCTCTATTATCCTATGATTCTGTAACTTGAAGTTCAAGTTTATGGAGCAGATAGGGTCACTGATCTCCCTTTCTGTATGTGGAACACTTAGTCACAGGAAAGTCTTTTAAAAGCTAACACTTAAATAGACTTGCTAAGTGCTGGTTACTGTTCTAAGTCTACAATTCCTTATCTGCAACCCTAGGACCCAATTTTGTATTTTCCTATTTTAGAAAGGTGTATATACCAAATATAACCTTATATCTCAAGCTGAGTCTGAGGCAGCACTCTGTAATCAAATACATTTTCATATTTCTGTAGTAAAATATGAATATTAACACTAAGTGGGATGAATAAGGATTATACATAGTCTAATTTCAGACCAAACCAAGCTTTCCTGTCAAATAAGTTTGTCAGTTTTTGTCTCTAAAGGGGCACAAAAATCGTTGAGGTTTTCACTGCTTTGGTTTGAGAATTTTAAATAGGTGGTAGTATATGAATACTAATTTATCTAATCCTCACAATCAATCTGAAGTAGGCAATATAATTATGGCCATTTTTTAAATGAGAGAAATGAAGCATAGAATGTTAAGTAACTTGGCCAAGTTTATACAGCCATCACAGGATAGATCTAGGATTCAAATCCAGACAAACTGGCCTCAGAATGTGGCATCTTATCCATTGCACAACACTGCTTCTCCTTAAGAAGCCTCCAGCCAGGGCAATCCAGGAGGTCAAGCCTGACCTCTGGTACTTTTCATGAATGAAGTCTTCTCAGGGACTAGGTTGATTTTTATTAGAAGCTGCTCTCTGTGCCACCATGATCTAAACATATAGATGTACTTAGTTTGGATCCCAGGTAGATTTCTGCTTGTGTTATGGGTGCTCCCATGTTTTCCTCAGGTATGAATCCGGGTACTTGGGGACATATTCTGATCTAAACCTGAGTCTGGTGGAATCTAAGTTCTATGTCTGGCATGCTGTATTATCTAGTGGCTGTCTAATATAGAAGTTAGATATTTTAGGACAGGTTTTTATTGTACCAGTATTTGAAAATTGGCCACTGGTTATCTCAGCTGAAGGCTCTTTTTGTCATTATTGATGTCCAAAGTTGCCCAAGACTCCTCTTTGGATTCTTGAAGTTCACTTTTGGTTGAACAAGTTGTGCCATGCAAAGAACTTATGACTAATAGGGTAATTAGGGGCCAGAATCAAATCCGTGGCTGTCCACCCTAATGGACAGAACCACATCTACTGAGAGAAAGGGAGGACTTGTTCTAGCACATCCACATGTGGCCCATGGGCTACCTGTGGTCGCTTCTTAAGCGTTCCTTAAACCTGTAATATAGCCTAAATTTTGTCCCCCCAAAATTCATATTGGAACCCCAACTCCAATGTGACTGTATTTGGAGACAGGATCTATAAGGAGGTTATTAAGGTTAAATAAGTTCATAAGGATGGGATCCTAATTGAATAGAATATGTATCCTTATAAGAAAAGGAAAAGATACCAGCAAGCAAGCGCAGAGGGAGGGCCATGTGAGGATACAGTGAGAGGGCAGCCAGGAAGGCAGCCCTTACCAAAACCCAAATTCGTCAGCACCAGAACTTGGTAAAAATAAGTATCTGTTGTTTAAGCTATTCAGTCTATAGTATTTTGTTATGGCAGCCCAAGCTGACTAAATACACCCTGCTGCCATGGACACAAGGTAGAATGACCCTGGCAGGGATTCTACAAACTCTCTGAAGCCTGAGCTAGGCCTAGCAGCCACAAATGTGGCAACCTGAGATAGCTCTTAAAATTATCCTGACTTTTCCTTATAATAGGTTGTACTAATTATTTAAATTCAGTTTATACCTCTTTACTTTACACTAGTTTTTTGTTTGTTTTGTTTTGTTTTCAAAAACCTAGCTAAACATCAGGAGGACTCTCACATGTCATATTCCTAGAGGTCTATCTTCTTCACAAAGCTCTAGTATTGTGCCTAATCCACATATAATACTACACATTATTAGCTACTGACAAGAGAAGTAGAGAAAATGTGAGCAACGTTAAAATCAATTTACTTTTGGACGACTATTTAGACTTGCATTTAATATGTTCGGGGAAAAGGGATCTATCTTCATCTTTCAACACTTTAAATCATGTAAGAGCACATTTTATTTTTGTTTTCATCACTCTTAACAAAACTTTAGCATGGACATTGGTTTTTATAACAATCCTTTTGCCATAATTTTATCCTTATAACTCATTTGCTTGAATTTAATCTTGTTCTTTTGAAATTTGTTTAGCAAACATTTATTTCCTTTTGGTTCTTCCTATCTATCTTTCTTAGGAGAAAAAAGATAACAATTTAGATTTCTTCCATCAGGAAAATGTTCATAATCCTATATTCTACCCTTAAGGAACACATCACTTTATCATAAAAAATACTGGAGTTTTCTTCCATCTGTGAGTCTGTATATAAGGCTAGACCTATGAGAAGAGTCAGATGATGAGGGAATACAAGAGATGTTATTGTTATAAAGTTGTTCCTATCTTTTTCAGGCAGAATCATAATTCTCTACCAGCTTCTTATTTTAGAGTCTTCTGGGTCTGGGGATGGTTCTGGACAAAAATACAAATTTGGAGGCTCATCAGAGGTTTGTAGGATCAGGTAAAAGTCCAAGAATTACTGATTTACAATTCAAATACTAGGAAGGCAATTGAACAAATGTCTTGTTTGACTTTATTTTTATTAATGTTAGATAAGATGGAACTATTTTTGTTTTATGAATAAACAAAATATGTTCTTTGTTTTAAGACTGAGTTTTAGAGGCCTCTTAACTTCCTCCTGCATAATGAGTGCTGGAAAATATCCTTTATCAGCTCACCACTATTGACAATGACAAAGAAATGTGCTTTTTAATAATGTATTATCACGGTATGTGCAAATGTTTGGAGGGCGGGGAGCAAACAGTTTTCCCTTCCAGACAACAATGCTTTGCCATAACCTTGACATGATGCACATTAATTTTACATTATGCCTGGTAGTCAGAGAGAAAATTAAAGCTGCAGCTATTATCTCCCCAAAAGGGCTGATAACCTTCTGGCACAGGGCTCAGGCATGCCAAGACTGTGCCTATATCATCCATCTCTTATTGCTCTTTTAGCCAGAATGCTAGCACTTGGATTGAGAATCCCTAACACATTCATCTCGGCGGCTTCCATTTTAATGAATAGTTAGCTTGCCTTTGGTTAGAAAACATTTTAGTAAGATCAGTGCTATGAAATCTAGTTCTAACCTAAACCCTATGACTTTTTTTCTACACAATCCATATATATCTAAACTTAATTTTAACCTAGGAAGCATGCAGTATTAGGAACCTGAGAAATTGTAATACCTATATTTCTAAAACTAAGCCTAAATAAATCAGCTTCATGTAAAAGAAAAATTGAGTAGCCCATGCTTCATTCACCCGAAGTCAAAATGTCTGTAGTTAAAAATAAAGTAAAATAGACAATTTGGTCATTCAAATCTAAGTCCAGATATTTGCTGAAAAATAGTAACATATACATGGTTGTATTAGGGTTCTCTAGAGGGACAGAACTAATAGTACAGATAAATATATAAAGGGGAGTTTATTAAGTATTAACTCACGTGATCACAAGATCCCACAATAGGCCAACTGCAAGCTGAGGAGCCAGGAGAGCCAGTCTGAGTCCCAAAATTGAAGAACTTGGAGTCCCATGTTTGAGGGCAGGAAGAATCCAGCATAAGAGAAAGATGTAGGCTGGGAGGCTAGGCCAGGCCAGTCTTTTCACATTTTTCTGCCTGCTTTATATCCTGGCCATGCTGGCAGCTGATTAGATGGTGCCCACTCAGATTAAGGGGGGGTCTGCCTTTCCCAGTCCACTGACTCAAATGTTAATTTCCTTTGGCAACACCCTCACAGACACACATAGGAACAATATTTTGCATCCTTCAATCCAATCAAGTTGACACTCAGTATTAACCATCCTAATGGTAAAGGGAAGAATTAATATTTTATAAAAACTGACCCCAAATAATTAGCAGCTAAGAAGATTATAGTGTTATACAGTTTCCCACCAATTATTCAGGTAGCAAAAGTTTCTTTGAATATCTGCTAGTCAAAGTTCCATGTGAGGTATCAAGGATTGCTGAATGGAATGTGGCTTTACATTAAGGTCCTAATAATAATTTCTCAGAATAAAAGAGAAGTTAAAAAATGTAGATATTATGAAAAACATGTTTACTCATTCTAGTTTTGAGTTAACATATTATAAGAGCATTCCTTTTGTCTAGGTTTTCTTGTGTGTTGAATCTTTCTATTATAGACCTATACTGAATTGTTTTATGATCTATCCAGATTATATATAATTATTTATAATCTATCCACATTATCAACATAGTGAAAAGAAGTTTGGAATAAGTTTGTGAGCTCTTAGCCTGGGAACAGACAAAGCGGCTCCAGCAAGAGAAACAGAAATGGTCATCTCCTCAAAATGCATTTATCCTGTATATAGTTCAAGAACCACTTCATAAAATAGAATTATTTATTTTTTCATGAAATAGAGTTCCTTTTCTTTACTTTCTTTTTCTAAAACTGATGAGGTTGTTTGTATCTATATTGGATGTGCCAGATGGAAAGGTTTACTCATTAGAGGCAGCTGTTTTAGCAAATTACCTCACTACAGCATAATGACAGAGTTACAGCAGACTATTGAAGAAAATTCCTTCTTTTCCCAGTGAGATCATGAAAACTAGAAGTAATTTCAATGTGACTTTTTTATTTACTTTGGAAATGGTTCAGTTGGACACATGAGTGATAAGATGAGGTATTTTTATTCATATTGCATTCAATATTTATATATATCAGTGTAAATACAGGATACAAATTTACAATTTGATTTCTCTTTCAAGTAATGGATTCATTATCTTTGCGGATGATCTCATTAGTTCCTTAAGTATGAATGATTCTACTGGGGAAGATTTTTCCTTTGACAGTATCCCATTTCAAATATATGTATGCCTTAAACATGATCATAGATGTATCTTTCATGCTGAAGTTCACAATTACAGCATTACCCTTGAGATTCTTATGAGGAGGAGCTCTCCCATTCAGGGTTTCCTTGCTGAGCAAAATCTTCTTAGTTCCTCAGGTAAATGTTCCTTAATAGAATGCGCTGAAGTCCTGTTTTATACTGAATTTCCACTATTGCACGTAGAATTTTAGCAAGGAGGTATAAATGTATGGATTTATATGTGTACAGAAGACATAACAATTTATAAAATGCTCATATATGTGTATATTTCTATTCTCATTTTACTCTAATAGCCTTTCAAATTGTTTTTTTTTTTTTTTCCCATTTAACAGAGGTGGACATTTCAAGTTCAATTACGTTTGATGACTCATTAGGTTAAAGAAGCTGTCAGGTGGTAAAGTCACTCCCGGTAATTTTCAACAATGGTCAATATCTAACTTTATCTAGAGACACCCAATTTAAACTATAATACCGAAAAACACCCACCAGAAGTATAGAGACACTTTAAAAAAATTAACAGATATGCACATTATTGCTATGAGAACTATGATAATTACATGTATAAGTTTTCATGATTATGGTCCCTTTTGTCTTCCATAACACAGTGGGGGGTGGCCATGACCATATTATAAAATTTAGTGGAAGGGCTGACATCTGGGTGCCATAACTGAACAATTATGCAGGCCTGTATCATGCACAGCAGGTTTTATCCCCACGGCTATATGTGCTGAACCTTGGATACAAGAATACCATTATTCAGGGCTTATTGTTATTCTCAAAAGTTCAATTACTGTTATAATAATTTCGACTCTAACTTTAGTTACTTTCCATGATGACATTCAACTGAAGAAAATTTTACAAACCATATTTTATATGAAAACTAGTTTTATGTGATCTCTCTGCATATATAGAAGCTTCCTTTTTAACATGTTTTTTTAATCCAAGTGATCTTACCTCCTGTAAGAATATATACACATACATACACATTTATATGCTATGGATGGAATGTTTGTGTCATTTTAATAGTCACATGTTAAACCCCTAATCCCCAATGTGGTAGTATTGGAAAATGGGGCTTTGGGGAGGTAGTTAGACCGTGAAGGTGAAACCATCACGATGGAATCAGTGCCCTTATAAGAAGAGACAATAGTAAGATTGCCTTCTCTCACTCTCTACCATATAAGAAAAGCAAGAAGTGGGTCCTTCCCAGGACTTAACCATGCTGGCACCCTGATCTCAGACTTCCAGCCTCCAGAACTGTGAGAAAAACATGGTTTTTTTTTTTTTTTTTGTTTAAGCCAACCAGTCTATCTGGTATTCTTGTTATAGTAGCCTGAGCTAAGGCTCTGTACATACATTTATTTTTTTAAAATATATATATAGTATGTAAAATATGTATATATTCTATTTCTCACAGTTCTATATTAATACATGTAATATATACTAAAATGTATTTTCTGAATACATGTATATTAAGAAATAGAATTAATATAAATATATTTTCTGAATATATATATTCTATTTCTTAATATATATGTATTCAGAAAATATATTAGTATATAATATATAATACGTATAATATATAATACCTAGTTTGTGTATATATATGGAGGTAGCAGTGGGGAGAGAGAGAGAGACAGAGGGAGAGAGAGAAACTGTGCCAGAAGATCATTAGCTAAGGGTATTAAAGTTCTATTTTCCTTTGACATCTTAATGAACTTCAGTCTTTTGGGCTTCCATGCAAAGAAACGAAGGGTATTCTCCAGAAAGCGTGGAAACCTGCCACTGCAGGCTAATCAGGTGTGTTGACACATCAGTGAGGAGCTGGCTCACAACACCTGGAGAAGCAAGCCGTGGAGGTGGAGCAGAATCAAATGAGCCTCCCACAAGGCACAAAGATTCTCAGCAAGTCAAGACATGGTACACATGGAAATTCCTACTCACCCAAGACAGATACCTATTGCTGAGTCTCTCTCTTCCCATACTTTCACATTCTCTTGAAATATAAGATGTGAGAGCCCACAGTGCCATGGCAGGAGCCATCTCCAGTGCCATGGTCACGTGAGACAGTGGTGGAACAAAGAGGGAAAGATGGCTTCCACATCCAGTGGTTACTCAAGTTGAAAAAAAATAGAAGAGCTCCTATCCCTGCTGGCAGATGCTACTGATGGGACTATGAGCAATTAGAGGAGGTTTCACATTTACTTACAACTTGGAATTTCTAAGCAAATTTTCATAATGCAAGGCAGCTGTACATTTTGTGCACCTAATACTTTGTGCTTTCTCTTCTTGATTGATCATTCAGGAAGCAGGTGGTCCATTCTTTTGGCTCTAAGTATGTATTTTGCATGTGAAGGGCATAGGTAGGTGCACCACTTTGGAGACTGTTAGCTGTGTCTGGTTCCGGGTGTCACAGTTAGGCACAAATTAGTAAGGCTGGAGGGGTTAAGAGTTGCAGAGAAGTCTGACATGATGGATAAGTCAAGGAAGAGTTCTAAGAGGCCAGAGGTGACAGGGCTCTAAAAACCAGAATGGGCCGGTCATGGCATGGCGGAAGCTGACTTACTTTTATCTCATACAGAATGGGTGTCTACTAGTTCAGTTTGTGCTTATTTATTAACAAAATTATTCACAGCAATTCTCAGAGTCCTTCATCAAATTCATTCTGCTCTTGAATATTCAGAAGAGATTCTTTCTGTATAACGCACAATATCTTTCATTCTTTTTTTGCCGAGAGGCTCCAATATGTCCAAGCTTCTTTTTTTCCCCTTATTTTAGTTTAATATGGGGTTTTCTCAGATTTTTTTCCTATAATAGTTTACTATCTTCCTAAATCTTTCCATTTTGTCATCAAATTCAACTATTCCTCACCTCATTCATCTTCCAGGTTGTTAATAAATATACCAGAGAATAACGGTCCTGCTATTGATGGATCCCAAGGGAGATTTCCTATTAATCACTTCAATCTTAGGGTGAGCCATTTATTCTCACTCTTTGTATTCTCCCCATTAATGATTCCCCTTTTCATGTGCAGTTTTAAATATTCACACTGTAGTAGTTTATTTTTATTATCTTAGCATTTCTCATGAACCAGAGATCCCATAATTGATGTGTATCTTGGACTCTGAAACTCTGCCTCTGTATAATGAAGGGGTTGGCCTGGATGACCTCCTTCCTCTATCATTCTAGAATCTCTCTTTGTCCCAACTTGAAACCAAACAGGTGCCAGGGTCTGTCGCAGAGAAGAATAATTAGCACATCCATTAACATGGGCCCTGTTAACACATCCAGTGTTGACTCTAATTACTGGTAGATTTTAACTGAGCTCTGCTGTCTATAAGTGACTGTTAGCAAATGATAGTATATTTGATTTGACATACATCATACATACTGAATAGTAAGCTTCAGTCAACTTTTACGCAAGTATGTGTAAAGAATCTGAAGATTCTAAGCTAACAGATTAAAAGTGGGAACAAATGATATAAGTACAGGATCATGAAATTAAAGCAATTATTGTTATTTTTGATGCTTCAAAATGTGGGATTTATATGTAGTCCTTTACTTTTTATAGTGTTTATGAAAGTGGTTCAATGTGTCTTCTTTTAAGAGATCATACATCCTAGTATTAGTAACACAAATCTATAGACTGGTCAAATATATATGTTAATAAAAAAATTAAAACCACTTTTTCTGCATCAATTCCAGAGAGTATATGTACATTTCTGCCATCACACAAAATCCTACTGTTGCCAGATTGCACAATCGGGTTCATGTGATGGCAATGCCATGTGTCTCCCCTGCAGAGAGGCTGCTGCTTGCTGAGCCCTGGTGTGATAAGGGGCATAAATCACAAATCGTGTCACCCTGGCCAAGAAACAAGACATCTCTTAGTACTACCTCCCATAAGCAGATGCCACAGAGACTGCCAGATTCAAAGTCACTCTTGTCCTCTCTCTGAAACAGTGTCCCTTTGAAGAGAGCCCCCCGGCCCCATGTGTGTTTGCAGCTCCCTATTTATAATCTGCAGGTTATTCTAGCAACTAACAATATCATTCTGGTAGTTACTAAGAGTAATAAAGCACCTTGTCTGTCGTGATCTGCCTGTTTTATGACACTGGCTGGCTGGTGTCTCATAGTTTAATTACTATAAGTCAATCACGTACATTGCTATGTTGATACTACTATTACTACCAATAAGAAGCATCAAGTATTGAGGCCTATGAGCTAAGGCACTATACATTATTTCAATATCCCTGACAACCTTACAAGCAACGTATTGTTATTACCATTACATGAACTTGAGTGCAATGAGACACAAGAATGTTTAATAACTTGCTCAAAGTTTGAATGTTAGCCCTTGGTGGGGCAGGGGCCGGAACTCCAGCCAGTTTGATTCCATTTCCAGGTATTTGACTCTGTACCAAACTACTTGGGGCTTTTAGAAAAAAAATCCTTATAAGAAAAGGTGAATTACAGCACATAATAGTATTTATAGTATTTACAGTCTTCCTTTCTTAAAGTATCATTATAAAAACTTGATCATTTTTCATAAAAATCTTTAAAAAACACATTGCCAACTTTCTTGCATCATTAAACAGAGACTCTTCAGGGTCATCCCAGAAACAGCATCACATTTTCTGGAGAAACCTGGGCTTTGGAACCAGCCAAATCAGGGCTTTGAAGCTGAGCTTATTGGCTTACCAGTTATGTGACCCTGGGCAAAGATTTAGCCTCTTGGAACCTAAATTCACTCATCTGTGGAAAATGAAAACAATACTGACAACTTTGTGGCACTATTCTGATGAAGAAGTGAGATGATGTGTGTCAAGTACCAAGATGAAAATAGCAATTATGTTCCATTATTGTGAGTCTGAGCTACAGTGATTATTTCCTTTTGCCTTATGGATTCTTTTGTTCTGAGAAAGCAATAGAAAGCATGGACTTAAGTGTTCTAGTGGCAGAACCGGTCAGAATGAAATAGATGGTTGCTGTTTGTTGTGAGCAGTCTGCAAAGTCAGAGCAGCACCCAGAAAGCAGGTGGGACAGACCGTGGCATCCAACGCCCCTTAAGCCTCAGGATAGCTTGCTTTGCACAAAGCCAGCTGAGATATTTCTATTCCGGGCATTCGGGGCCTTGGATCTACCAGCTAGTCTATCTGAACACTGCTGGTCCCAGGAACCCCTCACAATGACAGGTCTGAGCTGGAGAGAAGGGCCAGGGACTTTGGGGATGTGATCAGAGGTCCTGCAGCAAGTCAAGTTCAGGGTAGTGATGCACTTCTGGGTCCACTAGGTCACCTGTGCCTACTCCTGCTGTTCAAATAGGGAATGGTGACACTTCAAGTTTTATAGTTCAGAAAGTATATCAGAAGGGAGGCCCAGGGACCAGTCTTAGTGTTTCTGTGATCTAGCTGTGTGATCTGGTTTAAGTAGCTGTGCCTCACTTTTCTATTCTATAAAATGGGCATAACAAGACCCATGCCCTGTGCTGTGGAGATAACAAATGAGAGAATGATCGTAAACGCACTCCAAAAGTTTAAGGTGCTGAAACACTGCTCACCTATTTGTCATTCATACTCCACGTGATCCATTAAATATGTTGTAAAGTAGTTCACTGTTAGTATGACATCATCAACTATTTCACAGGCTAGAGAACAGGGACAAAAGAAATTAAGTGATTTGCTCAGGGTTGCATAGCAAGCCAATACAAGGAAGGTTTCTGGCCTTGGAGGCTGTGTCTGCTCTTGCCAGAGCATGGAGACCCTCCTGAAGCCAGCCTTGCACACTTAGTCAGTTGGCATGCTCTATGTGCATCTTCCTGGAGCATGTGGTCTCTTGGTGCTGCTCATGGAAGCAGTTGCCTTGCACAGATGTCTGAGAACTCTCGCTGTCGGTCTCACTCTGAATCCCTGTGCAGTAACCCTCCCCTAATCTTTCCCATAAATACCAATGAGCCAGACCCTGACTTTCTCTTGTACTGGCCCATCTCCCCAGTTACCCCCTCTTCCCTATAGTGCACAAACTGTGCAAAATTACAGTTCACTCATACTTGAGGCCCTGGGTAGCTGAATCCAGTGCCTTCAACACTTAGCCCTCTTTGTTCCTCCACCACACCCTAATCTGCCTGTACCCTTTTTGTGTGTATATGTGTGTTTGTGTGTTTCCATTTAATTAATAAACTTTATGTTTTAGAGCAGTTTTACATTCATGGCAAAACTGAGTGGAAAGTACAGAGAGTTTCACATATCCCCTGTTCCACACACCACCTTCTTTTTTGAAGCTATGATAACAAAGCAACTTTCCTAATGGGCGCTTTGTACACGGAACGCTCCTTCCCAATTGAACTGCCATAGCACAATGCAGTAAAGAATCTGTAACAATAGGTGATGTACTGTACATTACCATTCGAATCATATCTTTTATTGGAAGCTGTATGCCTCTTAGAGCCAGCATTTCATTTACCTCCTTTGCCTTATAGAAACCCTGCTGCTGTGACAACAGGCAGCAGTAAAGCTAATGGTCTTTTCCAAAATCCTTCTTAGATGCAAAGGGAGAAAAAGTGTGAAGGAGAGGGAAAGAAAAAAAAAATCACACAGTCATTTCCAGCTATTTGTGTTAAAATACAAAGAAAACAGGGCCCATTCAAAAATGGTATGCTGGGAAGCCTCCATTAATATTTATTTTGGCATTAATATTGATAAGAAAGTACTTTGTAGCTGGGCTTTGTTGCCTCCCCCAGTGTCCTCAAGCTCCCTGTTATTCAAGCTGGTGGCCATTAGCTCTCGTCTTCCTCTGTACCCAGAGCCTCTGAGAGGCTTGGCGGGCCTCCAGCTCACTTACGCTTAAATGGACACTCAACCTCCGACGGACACACAGCTAAATAGAGGCCAATAATTCAATACAGTATGACTGTACCGGGGCTGCTAGTAAATCCATCAAGCAGTAAATATCATCTGAAGCCAATGCAAGCTTTTATCTTTCCAATTTTTTTGTATGTCTGAGCGAAGCCCAGGCATTCAGCGAATCATGTAATTTATTCTGCAGTGCCGAGCCTGGGCTGTCTCAGACATCATATTGACTTTTTTTTTTTTTTTTCCCCCATCTGTCGGGGCAGTCAGCAGCTCTGCTATTGTGAGAGCGCATCACATTACATCTTTTTATTTATTTATTTCCACTGCTTCTTTGTAGCATGATTGGGCAAGAACGCATTATCTCAGATCAGCGAATACTAAGAAAAGCATCTGAACATCATTACGACAGCATGTTAAACATTTGTCCTACCCAGTTTGTTAAATCAGCAAATGTATTTCCAGCAAATGCTTGTAATTGTTCATAAAGGGCTCCCTACTGCAGGGTTTTACTAAGCTGAAAATATGGCCTGTTATTTTCTTCAGCTCTTTAGGTCAGCGGTGATTCCAATATATTGTAAATAATGCCGAACAGCTGGTGTACTGACTTGGTGTGTGTGTGTGTGTGTGTGTGTGTGCGCCTGTGTGTGCATATGCATGTGTCTGCACACACCACACACCTGGCTATAGCTCTGCATGTTGCACACATATTTTGTGCACATGTAAGTGATTGTATGGGTCAATACAGTGTAAAGTACTGTATATGGCCAGGCAGTCCCAACACTTTGGGAGGCTGAGGTGGGAGGATTTCTTGAAGCCAGCAGTTCAAGACCAGTCTAGGCAAGAAAGTGAGACCCCTGTCTCTAGAAAAAATAATTTATAAAACAAAATTAGCCAAGTGTGCTGGTGTGTGCCTGTAGTTGTAGCTACTCAGGAGACTGAGGTGGGAGGATCCCTTGAGCCCAAGAGTTTGAAGCCGCAGTAAACTATGATCGTACCACTGCATTTCAGCTTGGGTGACAGAGCGAGACCCCACCTCAAAAAAAAAAAAAAAAAAAAAGTTCTGAATATTAACTTCACAAAGTTAATGATTCGGTTATGGTTTACAATGGTTAGAGAATGTCTTGCTTCCTAATCAATCAAAATTTAGCCTGAGAACAAAGCTCTTTTGGTTACAGTTGCTGTCTTCTTACAAACTTAAAAAGTGTAGCTCCTAAATTTAAATGTTATTTATGATTCTCTTGCTCTTCGTCCTGTATAAACTTCAAACCGAAGAGAGAAATAGGAGGAAGATGAATTTCTCCAAAGCCCCTCCCTTCACAGTGGGGTTTGAGACTGCTACTGCTGGACAGAGCCATCAAACATCTACTGATTGGATGATGACGCCCCACATACAGCTGCTTCCCCCTCGGATACTCCCCAAAGCGACCAACGCTTTCTCAAAAGACAGGTGTGCTTCTGAGACTCAGCCTGATTGACTTGATTCCATTCTATCCTGCTCTAGTCGCATGCATCACAGAAAAGTGTTTTAGAAGTTTCTTGATCTTCTTTAAGTAAATAGGCATCATAAATGTACTTCACAGAAACACCAATGCAGGATGTGCAAATGGAGCCATGACTTAGAGTCAGCCATGTTGTTTGCCCACCTTCTCTTTACAAACAATGTTTAAAACCAAAGAACCCCATACCTTTTTATAAATAGCTGTAAGTAAGGCAATTGATATTTTAAAAAGTAGCAAAATCAACATTGTTTTAAGAATTTGGCTCTTCTGTATACGTATGATCAATTTTTAAAAATAGCCTCCTAGTCCTTTGGATAACTGCATTCATTGAAAAAATACCTGTGGTTTGTACTTGATAAAGAATATCTTTCTATGGACTGATTGTGAAAAATGACTTTGTATTTTATTCTCCATTATTAGTGTCACCACCTTAGAAAATATCAAATTGGTTTTCCCATCTACATCTGACCAGGAGAATCTGGGTAGACATGAGTTCTATTCTGAGATTGGATAAAATTATGGCTCACAACCTTGGGTGCATAGTTGGGCACATTATCCCTCTCCACATAGCAGAGAGCATCAATGCATATGTTCAATTTCCCTTTATTAACCTCCAGTTAGAAAGTCCTACACAGTACATGCTGCTTTTAGTATTCCAAAGAGCAGACACACTGTCTTTCTAAAAAAAACATATTAAAAGGCAACTCACTGAGTCATTTTCTAACACCTGAGAGCAATTAATGTAAGCAGAGACAGGAAACATCATCAATTATTTAAAACAAAATGAATATGTAATGCTGACCTTCTCCAACTGCCATCAGTTTTATACTTACACCTGAATCAACTCAGGGGAACACACAATCCACAAGGCACTTCACATTGCAATCTGCAGTGGGGCAGGCGCTGGTCACAGCGAAAGCTGCCTGGCTGGCTATGTTCAGCCCTGAGAGGGAGATGGAGAAGCCCCTGATACCTGATGAGGGAAAACGGCTCCTCCAGCTGCCTGAGTGCATCACCACCTGGGACCAGCAACTTTATATAGGAATGCTCCTGGCCCACCAGTCTTTCCCAAATATTTTCACTTGTTTCCAAATTATTTTATATTCCTACCATCTTAAGGAGGAGGGCTAACATTTTTGTTGTTTTGTATTTCTGATACAAGTATATATATGGGCAGTGTATGTGTGTGTGTGTGTGTGTGTATCCTATTATGTCTGCTTATTTGTTAATATAAATGTATTAGCTTTTTTCTTTTTTTAATTCTTTCCTATCCTGATAAAAAAGGAAGTGGGGAATGTAGGCCATGCTTATTTGGGAAGCCTAGAGAGCTGTTTATATAGCTGTAACAGCCAGTTGCCGGAATTACGTGAATCCTCTGCTTTCTGAACAGAGGGTTTCTTTGCAAATATGAAAGCTCAGCCATTCTCTAAGGGCAATGTCACTGACTGGAGGTTGGGGGAGGGTACATAAGGGAACATGCAGTTTATTATCTAATGTAATTGCTGTGCATGACATATGGCATGAGCCAGGATTTGGCACAGCAATGGATGAAGGTTTTCAGAGCAAAGCCTATTAGACACAAAGTACAAAAAGTCCTTTGTGACTGTTCAAGCTACACAAGGCTTGAAGTGCTGGTATCTGTTTTTCTCTTGACTTGTATTAGTGATTCCAAGAAAACTCACAGAGGGCCTCGTGCAGAATGACCCAAGCTTCCAGCTGGGTCATCCTCTTACTAGCCTGCTCCAGACATTCTGAGACTGTGGCAAATAGTCTGTTTGTGAGCCTTAGTCAGGACTACGAAAGTAAAGTTGACTGTTAGTTTCTGGGACCAGATTTATCACAGAGCCACTCCTCAGGGTGTTATTAAGATTCTGACTTCCTGTTACAAAGCTTTCTTTTTATGTTTTAGAAGGTTGCCCATTCAAATTGGCACAGAGCCTAATCACAAACAGGTTCCATTTGAGAAACTTAAGAAAAGAGAAGGGGAATCATTTGTTAATGCTAATTGCAAAAGAATAACAGTAAGTTCTCCATGTTTATCTTCATAATTATATGACCAAAAAAGGCTTTGCTCCTTTTAACATGGCATTATATATCTTAAACTTTAAATGACTTTCAGGGGAGAGCTAATGTAAAGAATCTTTCTCCATTGCCTTCTTTATCACCATCATATCAGATTGCTCCTTTTAAACAAAGAAAGGATGCTGGATTTAGGAAATCCATGCCAAGAAGCAGAGCTAAGGTAGCGTAAGCAAAATTCAAACACAGCATGAAACTATCTTTTCACCCAGAAATTTTTGATTAATTAGACGTCCAAGCAACCAAGAAGCAGGGTGTCACCACTGCTATGTTATGAATTCCTCTTGCCATAGGTGGAAGCACAGCTGCGGGTAAGTGGCGGACTCTCAAACACTATAAATCCAGGTATTTCAGTGAGATGTTTATGTGCACAGCAGTGTTCATACTTGGGAATGGACGGTAAAAAGAAAAGTGGGCAAAACTCTGGCTCATTTTGGCCAGAGAAAAGAGAATAAATACACCTTAAATACAATGGAAAGAAAGTACCATCAGATTCATGATTCTGGGCATCAGGGAGCTTTATTCAGGAAACAACCAGGAAGCTATAATACTATCCAAAAGCCAGCGTTTAAAATAAAATCCTCTCACGATCCTGTGTTACTCAGAGCTACTAAGCCTAGAAAACATGGAACTGGAGAGGGACATTTCCCAGGTCATGGCATCACAACCAGAATTTTAAGGGACGCATTGAATAAAAATTTAGCTTTTTCATTGCTCTTATTGCAGAAATCTCTGCAAAACCTATTAATTAAAAATGCTTAGGTTCCTGAGACTCAGCCCTTGAGTCAACTTGGAACAACCGCACATGGAGAGACTGAGAATTACGATTTGCAATCAAAGTCTTGCCAATGCAGAGCATGCACACAGAAAGCAGAAGGTGTGGGCTGTTACCTAATGATGGGTAGGTGAGACAGATATATCCCTTAGTCACACCAGGGAAGAGTCTTTCCCATAACGAGAACGTGTTACCAAAAATCTCTTGCCAACTAGAGCAGGGGCTTAGTTTCATCTTAATATTACAGGAAGTAAAACTGGGTGGTAGAGAGATGAGGTGGTAGGGCCTTTGAGACAGGAGCCAGAACTATTTGCTTGACATTTACAAAGGAGCTAGAACTAGAAGATAAACACCATCCTTTGTACTTCTTCAGATCTGAGCTTTCAATGGTGTATTTTATTTTGCTTCATGCAATATTTTCTTCATCCTAGTCTTTATATCACATCTGCATATTTGATTTTTTGTTTTTGAAAAAAAAAAAAAATGCTGCTACTTTTGGAAAAGGTATCTCAGCCTCTCCAGCAATACTTCTGTCTAAGGAGTTATATCCCTAAAAAGTATTCTGGTTGGCAAAATCACCTTGACAAGATTGAGATCTCCTAGAGAATAGGAGATAAAGAAAAAACAAAACACACAAAGGTTCTGGAAGGCATGCAATTTGAAAACTAAACAGGTTTAGATCATTGTGAATCTTCCCTGATCTTCCATACCTCTTCAATGGTTCAGGAACTGTGGAGCCATGGCACTGTTAGTCTATCAGTTTTCCCACAGGTTTTATTTTGTGCAGACTAAACCATTTCTTAACCTGTTTGCAAATATGATGGCAAATTGCACATTTAAATTGTTTTAGTGTAAAATATAAAGCTACGTTATCTCAAAACCACAACTAGCAACACTTTAGTGGATGAGGGATTACCATATATTTTTGGTAGCTGTGACATATACAGCTCTTTATAGTCTATTCATGCTTATAATAATTGCCTATTAAACTAACATAGTTACCTCTCTTTTCAAAGTATTATTTACTCCTTCTCAATTAACGATGCTGTCTTTATAAAGTTCTGAGTTAGAGACTTCCTCTAAGTATTGCTGTAGAACATCCATTCACATACAGAAATATTCCAAGACAGTGAAGAACATGTGTAGAGAGACACTGTTGAGAGAGATAGCATGGCATGTTGGAAAAATTAAAAGGAAGCTGTATGGAATAGAGGGCCTCAAGCAGAGTGAAGCAAGATGAGGCTTGAGCAACAGGCGATGTCGAGACCTTGGGAAAATCCAGATAAGACTTTGTTCTTCTCCTTATAGCAATAGGAAGTATTGAAAGGATTTCAAACTCAGGCGTGGAGAAAGTTTTATATATATATATATATATATATATATATAGTACTTGGTCATGGATTGAACATAGAGGACAAAAGAGAGAGACAAATACACAGATTTCTAGCTTAATTAGCTAAATATATGGTGTCATTATTCACTGCAATAGAAAATGGAAAGTAGGCTTTTGAAGAAAGTTCATGACTTTGGTTTTGGATGTGATGGATGGCTTTGGACTATCCAAGAGGAGATACCAAGGAGGCAGTTGGAAAGTAATGAAGAATATCAATCCCCATAACACACAAAGCTACACATCAAGTAACCTGCTAGACAAAGAAAAATTCTCCAAAAGATAACAATCTTAACATTTTATTTGACAGATACTGTGGAACTTTCAAGTGCATATCAACTCTCTTTTCAAATAGCCCCTTTGAAGTATGTAAAATGTAGGTTCACTCTTTCTCTCCTTACTTTGTGTCACCAGATTTCTCTCCTCAACTTATTTCACAGCAATCTCTCTTCCCTTGCTTATTACAGAGCATTTTTCAGAGAGACTTGGTTTTACCTGATGAAAGGGAGCCTGTAATTTTAAAGCAATTAAGGTGAGATAGCCATCAGACTTTTGGCTGATGAAGGTACCTCTTATTTCCTCACCAAATGAAGATATTCAAAATCTTATTTTGAACTCTAAATCTGGCCTTATTTTCCCACACAAGAAAATCAGCCTAGAAATTCAAAAGAGAGATAAAATTTGCAAATCACCTGCATATAGGTGGTGATTGAAGCTGTGGCCAAGGAAGAGATTGCCTAAGAGAGACCAGCATGCTAAGAAAGAAGGCTCCACTTAGAGTCTATTACCAACGACTTTTAACCTTTACTATTTAAATGTTCTGGTTGGCAGATCTCCATGCATTCAGAGCACCTGCTCACCTTGATCAGCAGTCTGATTCACCCCATTCTTCCTGTGCATAGACTGTGGTATGGTGGGTCTTCTCCACTCCCCACCCAGGCAAATCTCCAGATATTTGTAGCAACCACTCACCTGGTTCAGCAGTCTGAGTCACACACCCTGCGCAAGAAACATACTCCAGGATCGACCAGATGGTTGGCCATAAAGCAAGACTCAACAAAATAAAAAAATCAAAATCATAACAGCCCTATCATTGGAACACAGTGCAATAAAAATAGAAAACAGTACCCAGAAGTTCTCTCAAAACCACAGAATTACAGGCAAATTAAACACTTGTTCCTAAATGACTTTTGAGTAAACAATGGAATTAAGGCAGAATTGAAATTGTTCTTTGAAATAAATGAAAACAGAGACATAACATATCAAAACTTCTGGGATGCAGCAAAAGCAGTGTTAAGAGGAAAGTTTTTAGCACTAAATGTCTACCTCAAAAAGTTAGAAAGACCTCAAGTTAATGATCTAATATCATACCTGTAGGAAGTAAAAAAATAAGAACAAACTAACCCATATACTAGCAGAAAAATAAATAGCTATAATCAGAGCAGAACTGAATAAAATTGAGACCCTAAGATCCATACAAATAATTAACAAAACTAAAAATTGCTTTTTTGAAAAGATAAGGTGGATAGACCATTGGCTAGATTAATTGAAAAGAAAAGATCTAAATAAGTACAGTCAGAAATGACAAAGGTGACATTACAACTGATCTCACAGAAATACAAAAGATCCTCAGAGACTATTATGAATATTTCTATGCACACAAACTAGAAAATCTAGAGGAAGTGGATAAGTTCCTGGAAACACACCATCTTCTAAGATTAAATCAGGAAAAAATCTAAACCCGGAACAGCCCAATATCAAGTTCCAAAATTTAATCAGTAATAAAAACCACCAAAGCTCTAGACCGGATGGATTCACGGCCAAATTCTACCAGTCATACAAGGAAGAGCTGCTACCAATTCTACTGAAACTATAAAAAAAATTAAAGTCAGCATCACCCTGATACGAAAACCTGGCAAACACATAACAAAAAAAGAAACCTACAGGGCAATGTCCCTGATGAACATAGACATGAAAATCCTCAACAAAATATAAGCAAACAAATCCAGCAGCACATCAAAAAGTTAATTCACTGTGATCAACTAGGCTTTATTCCTAGGATGCAAGGTTGAGTCTACTTACACAAATCAATGAATGTGATTCATCACATAAACAGAATTGAAAATAAAAACCATACGATCATCTCAATAGACACAGAAAAAGCTTTCAATAAAATCCAACATCCCTTCATGATAAAAAACCCTCAATAAGCTACACATTGAAAGAACATACCTGAAAATAATACAAGCCATCTATGACAAACCCAAAGCCAATATCATACTGAACAAGCAAAAACTGGAAGCATTTCCCTTGAGAAGTGGAACAAGATAAGGATGCCCACTCTCACTATGCCTCTTCATCATAGTACTGGAAATCCTGGCCACAGCAATCAGCTAAGAGAAAGAAATAAAAGGCATCCAAATAGGAAAAGAAGAAGTCAAATAATTTCTCTCTGCTGAGAATATGATTCTATATCTGGAAAATCCTAAAGACTCCACCAAAAGGCTCCTAGAACTGAAAATTGACTTCAGCAAAGTTTCAGGATACAAAATTAATGCACAAAAATAAGTAGTGTTCTTATGCCCCAATAATGTTCTAGCTGAAAGCCAAATCAAGAACTCAATCCCATTTACGATAGCCACACACACACACACACACACACACACACACACACACACACAAACTAGGATTACATCTGACCAAGGAGGTGAAAGATTGTTAAAAGGAGAATTATAAAACACTGCCGAAAGAAACCACAGATGGCACAAACAAATGGAAAAACCTTCCATGCTCATGGATTGGAAGAATCAATATTGTTGAAATGGCAATACACATATTCAACTAAGCAATCCACATATTCAACACTATTCCTATTAAACTACTGATGTCATTTTTTCACAGAAGTAGAAAAAAGCCGTCCTAAAATTCATATGGAATCAAAACAGAGACCAGATAGCCAAAGCAATCCTAAGCAAAAGAACAAAGCCAGAAGCATCACACTCTCCTATTTCAATTACACTGTAAGGCTACAGTAATTAAAACAGTATGGTACTGGTACAAAAACAGACACCTAGACCAATGGAACAGAGTAGAGGACCCAGAAATAAAGTCACACACCTACAGCTATTTGATCTTTTAAAAAGTTGACAAAAGTAAGCAATGGGGAAAAGACTTCCTATTCAATAAATGATACTGGGATAGCTGGCTAGCCATGTGCAGAAGAATGAAACTGGACACCTATCTTTCACCATATACAAAAATTAACTCAAGATGGATTAAATACTTAAATGTAAGATGAAAAAAACCTAGGAAATACTATTCTGGACATCCGCCTTGGTAAAGAATTTATAACTATGTTCTCAAAAACACTTACAACAAAAACAAAAATTGACAAGTGGGTCCTAATTAAATTAAACTGTTTCTGCACAGCAAAAGAAGCTATCAAGAGAGTAAACATACAGCCTACAGAATGGGAGAAAATATTCACAAACTGTGCACCTGACAAAGTTCTAATATCCAGAATCTATAAGGAACTTAATTCAACAAGCAAAAACCAAATAACACCCTTAAAGAGTGGGCAAAAGACATGAACAGATACTTCTCAAAAGAAGACCTACAAGCAGCCAACAAACAAATAAAAAAATGCCCAACATCACTAATCATCAGAGAAATGCCAATCAAAACCTCAATGAGATACCATCTCACACTAGTCAGAATAGCTATAACTAAAACGTCAAAAAAAAAAAAAAAAATAGCAGATGCTGGTGAGGCTGCAATGAAAAGGGAATGATGCTTATACACTGTTGGTGGAAATGTAAAGTAGTTCAGCCACTGTGGAAATCAGTTTGGAGGTTTCTCAAAGAACTTAAAACAGAATGACCATTTGACCCAGCAATCCCACTACTGCATACATACCAAAAGGAAAATAATCATTCTACCAAAAGGCATGAACTCATATATTCATGATAGCCCTATTCATAATAGCAAAGACATGGAATCAACCTAAATGTCCATCAATGGTGGATTGGATAAAGAAAATGTGGTACATATACAGCATGGAATACTATGCAGCCACTAAAAAAAAGAATGAAATCATGTCTTCTAGGGCAACATAGATGCAGCTGGAGGCTATTATCCTAAGCAAATTAATGTAAGGAACAGAAAACCAAATATTGCATGTTCTCACTTACAGGTGTCAGCTAAATATTGGATACACATGGATGTAAAGACAGAAACAACAGATATTGTGGACTACTAGAGGTGAGAAAGTGGGATGGGGACAGGGGCTGAAAAAATTAACTATTGAACACCGTGCTTACTACCTGGTGATGGGGCCATTTGTACTCCAAACCTCACTGTCTCACAATATACTCAAGTAACAAATATGCACACGTACCCCCTGAGTCTAAAATAAAAGTTGAAATTATTAAACATAATAAATAAATAAATAAAGTACGTTCTGGTCATCACACTGATTAGATATAATGTCTCCATGTTGAGTTTTACCACTTTATTCTAGTTATTTGCAGCGTATGATGCTAGCTAATGGCCTTGTCTATTTTCTAATGTATCAATCTGCTTATGTATTTTATTAAAACACATTTTTTTCATACTTTAATCTCCAGGGAAGATGAGAAAGCAAACAGCTAAATGTCCATAGATCTTTTCAAAGGAGAGGTTAGATACCAGTATTTCCAAAAATCCTATTTCATACAACTGCTAACGAATTGAAAAATTGACTGCAAAAATGTACTCTTTACCTCTCTGCTGAAACTGTCTTTAAAACAGGGACAGAGAAGATGGATAATCTTACAATTAGATAATCCATTACAGGATAATAAAAAAGTGACTCTATAAGCAAATATTAAGGATTTTATACATCATTCCCCATCAAGCTTTTATTCTTTAAGCTTTTTAATACATGCACTCTCTTCTGTACACATATTCACAGAAAGGTGGACTCCCAGGAGAATCCTGTAAACTACTTTTCACAGAAGCAAATAGAGAAAGCCTCACTGGTCACAGGAAACTGATTCTTTATGAGTGAGGCCTAAAGGCATCAAAAGAACCATTGCCCTAAAGGGTGCTTTAGTGATCACACCTACATGAAGCAAGTTACAGTCTATAATCCAATTATTATTGGCTCTGGATTTTAGAACTGGGCCTGCTAAAAACTAATCATTTGATCTCGGTCCTTATATATCATTTCTGCACTTGTATTTTCATCTGTTAAATGATGGGTTTTGCCTAAAGGACCTCTAAAGACCTTCCAGTCTATATGTCATCCAATTCTAATATTCAAGTATGGAACATGCTGGGAACATTATAATGGGCTCATGGGTATTGTAGACCAACATATCTGCCCTCATGTTTCATCATCTTTGACCTGAAACATTTGTGCACCCAGTAGGTGAGTTAGCACATTATGTCCCCAAACATGTTCACAGTCTTGTTGGTTGATATTAATTTCCATCTTAGAAAATCAATTGTGGTTTTAGGATTTTCAGACAACTGGCCAATAATCATAGCTACTATTCTTTGCTCTGATTACTTGATCTAGCCTGCAATTATCTTTTTATTCTTTCTGCCTCCATTCTCTCTATACTGCCTCAACTTTCAAAATGCAAACTTACTGCTCTACTCAAAAACTTTAATCAGCATTTCAGTTAGGGGGAAAAAAAGACAAAATCCTTGGCATGCCATTCTAGGCTCTTCACTCTGTAATTCCAAAGTACTTTGAAAGCTTCTGACATTCTTGACCTCAGCAACCCTTATGGACAATCTACACTGGGCTCCTCACAATTCCCAATATATGCCTCTTAGTTGTGTGTCCATTCTATCAGCTCTTCCCAAAGCGTTCTGCTCATTTCCTACCAGTAAAACTCTCCGTATTCTTTCAGGTTTGCCTGAAACATTGCCTCTCCCTGAATCTTTCCTTACCCACCCTGAAGAATTAACTTCCCCTTCTGCAGCTGGGTACCACTTAGTTGGATGTTCAACCCTCTGGTCCATTACTTATCACAGTCTGAGGTGTCTGTATTTATTGTGCTGTGTTGTTTCTTCCAGAGGAGTATGAGCTCCTCGGAGACAGGACTGATGTCTTATTCATCTTTGAGCTCTCAGCACCAAAAACAAGGCTTACAAAAAAGCAAATGCATTGAATTAGTTCAGCCCCCTAAAGGGTACTTGAGGATGGGGCCAGAGTTTTATTCTCATTTGTAACAGGTGCCATAGAAAAACTCAGGAGAGGAGTGAATCTTTCTTGGGATACTTACCTCTGTCATCTGTCATTTTGAGGGAGTTATTTATTGCTAAAACTAATTTTCATCATTTATAAACTTACTTTATTATAATGGTTATTGCTATTCACTGATCCCTGATTATTCTTTAATTCTGGGCACATGGTCTGATTGCATTTCTTAGTTCCTGCGTAAGTAAATGGGGACATGTGACTCATTCTGAAAAATAATTTGTAAAAGGAAGTGACATGCATTGCTTCCTACCTACACACTTAATTGTTGGAGTGAGGCTCCCAAAGCTTTCTTTCCCTTCTATCATAACAATTTGTAGCACTTAAGATGGTGTCTGCTTCACAAAACTGGGACAACTGAGTATCGAAAATGCAAACCATTTTCTGTATTCCAAGATGTACATACAGCAGGAGCAAGAAATCTCTGTTGTTTTTAAGCCCTGCGATTTAAGCCCCAGACTAACAGAGATCCCTTAATATAGGAATGACCCCATTCTCCCATATCCTCCTGAAATTCTATCATGAGACTTACACTATATTGTAAGAACTTGTAGAATTAGGGCATGTTCTTGGCATGCTATTGTCCAGCATTTCTGTATGTTTTTCCTGAAACATCTGTGTCTGTATCACCTGGGAAGATTATAAAAAGTTCAAATTCTGATACTAATAAATCACCATCTGACAAAGTCTAGCTAAGGAATCTGTATTTTCAACAAGTCTTCTCACTGCTGATATAAATTTCATTAGAAACTATGTACCTCTGGTTAAGAATGTCAATTTCTGGAGGATAGGGGCTTTATTTATCTTGTTTGTCTCTTAACTCAGCATCTAGCATAAGACCAGGCATATGGTAGGTAAGTAATCAATAAATATTTTTTCTGTATAGATGGGAAAAGGACTATAATTCCTACTCTTCCATCTCAAGGACATCCTGTGAGGATAAAATGGAATGATGTATGCAAAATCACTTTGTGTGCAGAAAAGGACTATATTATCACACCACACAAAGAAATTAATCATTTAACCAACACTGTTACCTTTGAACCCATGATGGCTTTATGCATTATGGCTTTACCCAAAGATTTTACCTAGAGCTAAAACTCATTGACCACTCTATGCTGGGCACTTTCCTAAGGCTTTCCACAAATTTAAGTTGCTTCTTTTATCTTCTCAAAAACCCTTTGAGAGAGAGAGAGAGAGAATGTTATTTCCATCCATTTTACAAATGAGGAAACCAGGATTCCAAATGATTATCTTTGTGAAGATCAGATGTGGTTTGGATGTTTGTCCTCTCCAAATTTCATGCAAAAATGTAATCCCCAATACTGAGGTGTGTGACCTTGTGGGAGGTGTTTGGATCATGGCAGTGGATCCCTCATAAATGAGTTGGTCTCCTCTTCGTGATAATCAGTGAGTTCTTGCTCTGATTTCATGCAAAGTCCAGTTATTTAAAAGAGCATGGCACTTCCCCCCTTCTTGCTACTGTTTCCTTGCTCCTGCTTCCTCACTCTTGCTCCCACTCTGGCCATGTGACACACTGGCTCCCCCTTTGCCTTCTGCTTGTTTGGAAGCTTCCTGAGGCCTTACCAGAAGCAGATGCCCATGCCATGCTTCCTGTACAGCCTGCAGGACAGTGAGCCATAATAAACCTATTTTCTTTATACATCACCCAGTCTCAGATATTCCTTCATAGCAATGTAAACGTACCAACACAAGACCCTATCGCTAGCTGGTAAGTGCTAGATCAATGGTTCTTAAACTTTAGCAAGTACCAGAATCACCTAGAAGGTTAAAACACAGATTGCTGGGCACCCATCACCCAAAATTTCAATTTAGTAGGTTTGGGGTAGAGCCAGATAACTTGCATTTTAAAGAAGTTCAGAGGTGATGGTAATGTTTTTGATCTGAAACAAACACAGTTTGAGAATCACTATATTTGAGCTACAGTTGAATCCAGGAATTCTAACTTCAGGGCCCCTGTTCTTAACTATTATTTTCTTCTGTTTTACTACCATTCTAGTCTTTATGAACACACATAGTTATTTTTAATAATGTTTCTTAATTTATTTTTAATCACAAATAATAAATATATAGAGACACTGGAAAGTCAACATCAACTACAATTGGACATTTCTTAATACAATTTTAGGATTGGCAAATAGATTTCTTTCTCTGTGGCATCCTTGTAGGTAAACTACCTTTGGAAGACTTTTAAAATTTCATTTTTGGGAGTGTAGGGCAAGAATCATCACTGGGAACAAATCCCTAATCAAGATTTTCAGCTATATGTTGCGCCTGCTCTGCCAACTGGATCTGCCCTTTTCATAGGATGCCTTCAGCCTAGGTGTGTTCCTTTCCCTTTACGTTCACCATGCGTCCCTAGCAGGGGAAGTTTCTATGTTCCATGAGATTAAGGAGACATTAATAATATGGAGCTATTTTTACAAAATTTGAAAATTCTCCCCAAGTCCTAAACTCTGAATATAGTTAAATTAGGGCTTATTTAACGTTTTCCCTTTTTCTAAATGAAATAACTAAGGCACTATTTAATGAATAATTTATATGTTGATGAAAAGAATGCATAGTTGGAGATAAAAATTTGAGATGACCCTTCTACATTTAATGCTTACCAGTGAGACTTTTTTTCTTGCAAATGTCACTGGATTTTTGCCAAATTCTACTTCCAAATAGAGGCTCCTGTCTTTCTTGCAATTAGTGTCAAAGATATTTCAATTCATATGCAATTATATATATCTCCTACACGTTCATGTTGGATCTGGCTTTTGTTGTTTTTGTAAGCTAAAATGAAAGTATACATACTCCAAACTGTGTATTCCTGCTACTATAATGAAATCAATGTTCTAAAATTAACATTTACATCATTAAAAAAAAATCTAAAAACAGTTATTTCATTTAACACTTTCTTATGGTATTCTATCGCTCAGTCTTGAACAGCAACCTTCTGACATAAAAGCCATTCCGCTCTTATGTCCTGAACCATTATGCTGTAATGGACAGCAACCTTCAAATATAGAAGTCATTCTGCTCTTATGTCCTGAGCCTGATGCCCAGAAAGCGTTTGCATTGCCAGCAGAAGACCATGGAACTTGCACATTTAAAAGCAATTAAAAACATGTTTCATTATGGGTAAAGGCATTCATACTCTTCTTTACAAGGTGGTTTTATGGAAACAATGATGGAACCTTGAAGTCCAGGGTTTAAAAAAATTAATTCTTTTCCTTTATTCAGTTTTCAAAATGATAAGGCTTCATTCATTTGTATGTCCTGTATCTCACCTTTTACAAAAAAGTTTTTAAAGTTACAAATTACTTCTGCAGTAGTTTTAGCCACATCTTTTCCCAAGTTAAGGGAAAAATACACTTTTAAAAGGGTATAATATGAAAGAAATTATACTGTTGATTTATAGTTATATGTTGGAATCTAAAAGTGAGATTAACATTATAAAGAAAAATAACTTGAAAAATTTTCATCATTGACAGAACTAAATTTATTCTCAACATCTTATAAATACAAAAATCTTTAAAAAGGCTACCTCTTACTTTCTTACTCCTTGTTTTCAAGTTTACAATTCAGCTCAAAACAAGTTAAATAAAATGAAATAAAATAATTCAACAATGGCAAAAAAACAAAAACAACACACACACACACACACACACAATAGCTGTGAACACGAAATGGTAATGAACCTGCAACTCTATTAAGGATACCAGTTCCAGTGGTTAGGAGAGATCAAAATTGCTGATGAAGCTTAAAAATACAGTAATAGAAATATAAATGACAAACATCATAGAAGATTCTTATAATCAATATCATAGCATATGTTAAATGCATGTATTAGAATGTCATTATCGAGGTAAGACAAGGATAATTGAATCTTAAAAATAATGCTACTGAGTACTGCCAGGGACATTACTGCAAAAGGAGTCATCATGCTAGAAAGCCCCCTGCTACAGTCACTGCATAGTTAGGACTGCATTCAGCTGCAGGTAACAGAATCCCCTATCCAGGAGCTTAAACATATCAGGGTTAATATGCCTCATACAACATGAAATCTGCACACAAACAGCCCAGGGGTGAGTCAGTGGCTCAATGGTGCAATCAGAGGAAGAGGCCTCCAACTTACTACTTCATCATCCTCAGCTTGTGACTTTTAGATGCTAAATGGCTGCTGCACTTACAGGCATTGAATCTTTGTTCCCGAAAGGAAGAAGAAAAAAAGGTGAAAGAAAAAGTTGTGCCATCTAGCAAGGGGTTTCCTTTTTATTTGATAAGGGTGTCTACCCCAGGGCTTCCACAGACACTTATGGGCCAAGACTGTGGCTCAGGGTCAGTCCTGGATGCAGTGGATTCTGGGAAGGTGATGATGTTCATCTTTCAGTCTGCTCAGCAGAGGAAAGCAAAGCAAAGGGAAGTCATGAATGGCCTTTGATTAAACAATCCATAATGCACACCTCAATGCTATAACACCACTATAAAACCTTTTACTAGAGTTACTCCTGCTTTCTGGAAACTCCTGGCAATGACACCACTGTATGGGAACCTCTTATTAAAGGCATGTTTGTTGAGGACAGTGTTAAATAACAGATCTTCTGGAGGTAACTCCACTTGAAACAGAACTTTTAAGGATACTCTTGCTTGGATACCTCTGCTACTGTCATACCAGGAATTGTTGGGAACAGTTGAATTCAACACACATACACATACCTAGTGCTCACAAGGATAAATGTTAATTCTCAGGGACACTGCAGCCTGAACTCCTTCAGTGAATGAGGTGATTCTCCACACAATGGAGTCAGTACTTCACATAATTATGGAGAGCAATATTATTTCTTTTCTTTCTTCCCTTTCTTTTCAAATTGTTACACTAAAGGCCTGCTAGGCATAAGAAAAGGGCCCACTGCTAAGCCACTACCCATTAATGACCTCTTCTTCAACTACAAAAAGACCCAGTCAAAGCTTTGAGATTACTGTTAATAAGTATTTGATTAAATCCTTAGCCAAGGGCCCTCCAACTCCTCAATTCTTGTCTGGGGGAGGTGCACTTTTATTCCCCAAATTACTTAATATTGCCCCAGTAATATATATAATTGCCTACCTGCTGAGTTAGGTTCAATTGCATCTGAACTAAGAGGACTCTTTGATAGCATTCAAACTCTTGTAGCGATATTTGTCAACTTTGGGGCCGCCCAACATTTTCCTGTTTGAAAAGTAAATGTCATGATGTATTAATCTTATTAGAATTCAGAACTCTGCCCTTGGCAAAAGCGAGATAGAGTTCTAGGGTAACATTCAAAGTACTAAACAATTCATGTAGCACAGGCACCAACCAAATAGAATAAAGGCTGGCCTATATTCTGTACCAGTATTTACCATTTACCAACAAGAGTTCAGTGTTAGGGTTGGGACCCCCTGCTTCTCCCACCTAAGGCAACTGGAAAGTGAGTTCATAACTTTGGTCTGCCAACTAGATCCTCCTGCCTAAGAGTTTTCTGTCTGGAGTGAATGATAAAAAAGCAGAGGGTGGTTTGAGTTCATCCAGGCAATAGCATTAGTGTCTGACAGGGACAGTAGCCATTGGTGGTCAGTGATCCTACAGCCTGCCTACTGTGCCCAACATTTGTTTGTCCTCACTAAACTATTCCCGCTGAAAAGATAATTTCAGGGCTTCCTGTCTGTTGCTTCTCCACAGCTTCCTTAGTTCCTGCCATTTTCCAATCTCACTTCTCCCTGCCCATCCATTCTGTGAACTCCTGGCACTTTCTCGGCATGTCCCTTTTCTTGTAAGAGAAGCAGATCTTGTCAGTTTTGGGTCTTTCTACTAAGAATCCTGCCTGATAATTAACTGAAGGGAGGCTTACATTGCCTGCTTTATGCCTCCTTTCTCTTGGGCCAACCTGGTTTTGCTAGGCTTTAAAAAGTAGGAGGAAGACCCCTCCTGTTGTCTTTAGGAAAAGATGGAAGGCTGGTTTTCTGTGCCAGTCATATGGATTTATAAGAAAGAATGTTCTTCTCCACTTCTCTCACTTCCCCTCTCAGGAACTATGAACAAGAAAGACCTGTGCTTTTCACACTGAAAGTCCCACATTCTTTTGGGGAGACTTTATTTGATGTCTCCACAGACACTAGAGTATATCATTAACAGCATATACTTTGTTTTTAAGAGTTGATTGGTTAGAAAATGTTTATCCAAAATTTGGCTATTGTTTCTTATTTATTAATCACAGGCAGTGTTCTGTTGGCATCCAAGGAGCTGTTCTTTATAAAATTTATTTTATTTCTGTATTCCCCATTTGTGATAGAATGGATGTATATACTTTTAAAGATTAAATTAATTTGAAATAAGAAAAATGGGGTTAAAAATATATACACAAGCATAAAATTGGCACACAAATCATATGCCAAGAAATCCTACACATTTATTAGAAGTGGGAGATGAGTTCTGCAAGTCACTCTTAACAGAACAAAGCATAGTGCAATATGCATATTAAATTATCAAAATTAATGTCAAGATTTAGGTAACAGACATTTCCTTAAATAGACTGGGCAATTTGTTTTCTTTCCCCCTACAACTAGATATCCAATAACTACCAGTCCTCAACACTGAGCATCTTCCAGCGCTATAAACTTTAGCTATCTAAACTGTTTCGTGATTTAATGATAGTGAAAATCATGAATTAAACTTTGTTGTTTCAAAGTCCTTTCATATGACTCAGACATTCGATCTTCTTTTGTTTGATTTCTTTGAGGTTTTGGAGAGCCTAATAGATGATCATACCCTCAGACTCCTGTAACTTAAAGACGAAGTTTATAAAATGCAGGCATTTTTGTTGTATTGTATTTAAGGATCTCCTGGTTAAAAGCTATGTTGATTTATTTTTTAAAAATCATTCTACTACTAAGAAGCAGTTGTTTATTGCAAATGGTATAATTTAGTCCAAATTCTACTTGCCTAATGATAGAAATTGCTACAATACTCTTTCTTAGCAGTGCACAGCTCTATCGTAGAGCTCCACAACACATGTACTGAGGGTTATTGTGTACATCAGGGCAAGCAGTGCGAGCTTTGATATCAAGCAGTGCCACAAATGAGTTCCTATGTGACACAAGGCAAATCACTTTACTCTCTGAGCCTAGGTTTCTCTGTCCATGGTTTCTTTAGAGAGTTGTGTGGACTGAATTAAATAACATTATTAAAATACCTTCCTCAGTTGCTGGCACAGGGAAGGAGCTCTTAGCTGTTTCGCTTTTCCAATTAGGTAATGAAACAAACTCTTCAATACTTTACTTATAGTTAACACTGTAGTACTATTTTGTAGCACTATTTTGGAGTACCATTTGTAGTACTATTTAGTACTAATTTAATTTAACTAATTAAATTAAATAAATTATTTAATTTAAAAAAATAATAATAATAAGATCGAAACAAACAAAACTCAAAACCTCTCTTGCGAGTGGTATCATAAAACCTGTGCTGAAAATCTTCAGCTTTGATAGCATAATTAATCTCTTCCATTAGAAATGTAAACGGGTTACAATGAAATAAAAACTTCTATGAGTAATGAGGAAAAGATACATTGTAGCGTGAAAACCATATCATTCTATTCTTTGTGGACTTTAAATAT
The DNA here is from genome assembly GCF_002776525.5 of Piliocolobus tephrosceles. NCBI lineage: Eukaryota > Metazoa > Chordata > Mammalia > Primates > Cercopithecidae > Piliocolobus > Piliocolobus tephrosceles. The sequence goes on from NC_045437.1 coordinate 165,777,690, forward strand.
GTTGGTTAACATAAGGTAGAGTTCTTGGCTCCTGCACATTAGAATCACACAGGAACTTTTTAAAGAACACTGATGGCTGCATCCTATCCCTAGGGATTCTGATATAAATGGTCTAGGACCTGGATCAGGGGTCTCTACCATGAAGCCATGGCTGGTGCCCCACTACATCAGTTTATAGTTGCTGACTCTCTTTCATGTCTCCCGCTCCCTATTTAATTGAAGGAAAACAGTCCCTCTCAGAAGTCTTTCTGCACACATACATCTCTCCCAATAGGTCTGGGTGAGGTGCCTATGCTATTTGCTTTCCTAGGACACTACACTTCCTGCTTCATAGCCTGTATTACATATATTATAGCTGTATCCCCCACCCACAAGCATGAATTCCCCATGGATTCAAATATTTTAGTGTAAGGAGCTTTCAAAGATGAGATGCCAAGGAGAGTGAAGACGAGAGTGAAGATGAGGGTGAATATGGGGACGAGATGGGGAGGAGGAAGAGGAACAGCTGTGGCAGGGTCAAAGGGAGAAGGGTGTGGAGGCAACTAATACTGACGTGTCTGGCATAGGAAAACAGAGGTGTGGGCATGAATTATTTATTAATTCCTTTATGGTGCTGGGAACTATGTTTTATATTCTGCAGAATGAACCCCACAGAGTGTCTCAAGACTTTCTGTGTTGGTTGTATCTATGCTTTTGGTGAGTTAGGACAGAATGGAGTTGGTAAATTTTTCATTACCAACCTAGGTGCCTCTCAATACGTTGATTTAGAACCTTAATTAAATCTGCTCCACTTTGCGAAGGAGTCACCAGGGACAGCATCACTCTGGCTTATTGGGGACTTTCGTAGTCTATTTGCAAGTCAACTATTGACTCTACTTCATCAAGGGACTGAATTTTCAATGTCTCCATTTACTCATTTATAAAATAGTAATATCTGTAGTTAAGTTGTGCAAATCCAATTCACTGTTGGCAGAATACCCATAAAACTTCTGACAGATTCATTTAAAAAATGAATAACATTTTACTGATTTGATTGCAATTTAGCAGATACACACTTAACACTTCAATTATATTAATCAAAATGAAAGTTTTCATATGACAGTTTCAAGCCAACAGTCTCGGTATTTGAACCTATTTCACCCTCTTCATTATAATGTAGAGTTTAAGAACTGCAGTTGTAAAATAAAACTAGAGAACTCTGTTTTAGAAGCATTTTTTTTTTTGCTTCTATTCAATCTTTCTCTGCAAATGAAAGGGTATTTCTATTTTGTCCATGGAGAAGAATGATCCTCTTGCTCATTTTTGCCACTCTTGCCCTGTAGTGCCCCGCTAGGTGTTATTTCTGTGCACATTTATCTTGTTAACTAACTTAGAAGTTTTCCTAGGCCAGGATCCATGGTAAAGCTTTGTGAATCAAACTTGGAAGCTGTGTTGGACTCCTCATGGCTCCTCCATTCCTATATACAATCTGTCATAACATCCTACCTTTCTTTTTTAAATGTAGCCAATCCCTCTGCCTCATTCCCTTCTTACAGCAACCATTCCAGTTAACTTCATTTGGCCCCAAGAAAATTGCAAGAGCCTCCTGATGGATTTCCCTGCTTCTGGTCTTGTCCCTTGACATTCATCTTTAGCAGACACCCCAGAAACTGATCTATGATGCAAATTATAAACTATATTATGAATCTCAATTAGTTGCAAGAGCCTTGCTTGTTTTTCTTAATGAGTTTCTGCATTAGCTGCTGTTTAAACAAAGGTTTTGAAATTAGGTACCTTATAATCCCAGTTTCTTGGACTGGCACAGCAAATTGTCAAATGGACCATTCAGTCTCTTAGTTGGCCAAGGGAGCCTCCCAACTATTCCAGACTGCCTGTCCTTCCACACACAGCTCCAAGACAGGCACTTTACTCTTTCTCATTCCCATTGCCTGGAAGACCCTTACTCTTTTCTCTTCACCTAATTCTTAATCCCCTTCATCACTGAGCTTAGATATAATGTCTTCTAGAAAGCTTTTTATATTTACCACTCTCAGTATCTCAGGCCAAGTCAGGCCAGGTCAAGTCAGGCAGCTCTCACCGCACAGGTGTATGCCACTGACTGCACTTGCCACATTGTATTGAAGGTAATTGATGACACATCTATCTCTACCATTATACATTTCTTAAGGATCTGAAACCCAGTTTTATTTCCTTCTATATCCCCAGTGCCTAATACATGGAGTTACTAAATAAATGTTGAATCAGGCTTGTTATTCACAGAGTCCAGCGCAGTATGTGGAGTTATTGTTCAATAACTATTAACATTTTTAGGTTTGTGGATTTTTGCATAATGTAAGACAGAGCTGTCTTGAAGAGTAGCAACATCTCCTCATCAGTAATGTTAAATCCTAATCTGGCATCACTTGTTAGGAACAATGTGGGGGTTGATTGGAGAAGTTCAGGTTAATTTATCTCTGGCCTTTCCTACTCTAAGATAGTATGGGTCTTGGAATATTCCAAATTGAAGGATATTATAATCAGCTGTCTTTCACATTAAGAAAGCCCGTAAAAAAAGAGAGCACCTGCAAAAGTGGACCATCTCTCTTCTTCTTGGACTGTCTTTTCATTGCAACCCTCTGCTGCTTTTGAATCCACTGACATTTCTATTTCAGCCTTTGGTGAGCTTCTCCCAGCCCCTGAAATGCTGATATTCTCCTCTGCTCAATTTACCGGTTCTTTCAAGAGATTCCCAATCATTCTTCTGGTTTCAACCAACACCTACACATCAGCAATTCCTTAATCTATATACCCTAATCCTAAATATCTTACAAAGCATAAGATGGGTACATAACTGTTTAAAGTCTTGCATGTCCTACAAGCACTACAAACTCAACATATCCTAAAATGAACTTTTCATCTCTCCCTCAAACCCTTCCCTCCTCATTTTGGTCCCTATTTTTGTGAATGGGAGCAGCATTCAATTAGTCACCACAGGCAATTGTAACTTATTTCCTTTCTCTCATATCCTATGCCAAACTCATTTCAAAGCCTGTTGATTCTGTCTCCTTAATACTTTAATTTCCTTACAGCGTTATTATGCCAGGGGCTGTGAACTGGTAATCTCTAAGATTCAACTCACAGACATGTTTAGTTTAAAACCTGTGTGTAAATACTTTCAGGTGGGCATTCACTCCCCAGCTTGCCACTGGCGTAGTCTCTCCCTTATTGAGTAATACCAGATCAGTCCCCACAGTTAGGTCACCTACCTGGTCCCTTTAGGTTTCTTCTGGCTCACATCCACATTATCTCTCCTATATGACTGAGCAGTCTCTGGACACCAGCACAGTGTTTGGATCACTCTACTTTCCTACCTAAAACCTGTCAAAGGCTTTCCATTGCCTAAAACAGTGGACTCAATCCATTCTGCACATGCTTGCGTTACCTGGGGAACTTAAAATATCTCATCCTAGACCAATTAAATCAGAGTTTCTGAGAGCAGGGCCCAAGTATCTGTATTTTTCAGTTTTCCAGAGTAATTGTACTTTGTAGCCAAGACTAAAGCACTGGTTCACAGAATAGGTCCAAAACCCTTAACTGATCTAGTAGTTGGCCAGACTCTTGTCCACACATGTGTTCCAGTATCATCGTGGGACATCTGCTTCCATCTGCTATCCATTGACATCCCTGTGCTTCTCTAAAAACACTGAGTTGCTTCAGGCCTCTCTTGAGGCCACAGTCTATGCTTCCTTCTCCCTTTCTGTAAGCTACCTTTACTTCTTGTCTCCCTGGCAAACATCCATACTTTCATAAGACCCAGCTCAGGCATCGCTACCTGTGAAGCATTTCCTAAAATATCTACTCCCATTCTGGAGAAGCAATCTTTGCTTCCTTTGTCTTCCACGATGACACTGACTATACAGCTGTGACACTATTACATTGCAGGACTTCTCAGACTTTACTCTGCACACAAGTGCACCTTTGCGAAATGCAGATTGTGATTCAGTTGGTCTGAGGTGGGGCCTGCCATTCTGCATTTTTTAACAAGCTCCCAGGTGAATCAACATTGAGTAGCAAGGCTTTAGAGGACTTACTCGTTTTTATACCTACCTCTCTTTCCTTTACTGTATATTTCCTTAGGGCGATGACCACATTCTAGTCATCTTTTTATGTGAGCTCAATGACTGACAAATAGTAGTCACCAACTAAGTAATTATTGCCTGAATAAAAAAATCCATGATGAATGATTAAGTAAGCTTTGGATGGAGGAAAAGAAGGAAAGAAGGAAGGAAGACAGAAAGGCAGGAAGGTAGGAAAAGAGAAAGGCAAGCCATTATTACGAATGTCTCTCAATTCAGGCAAACAAGCACACTTTCTCAAAAGGCACATTTTTGCAAAGACCTTTTCAGCAATATTTTGACAATCATGCCACCGTGATAATCTCTGAGAAAGAAGCTTCTTTCTGCTCTTCAAAGGAAATAGTGGCAACATTTCTGAGAAAGAAGGTACCCTGGATTATGGAAATCAAGGTCTATATAGCACAAGGTATTTTATGACTCTGGAGGAAAAGTACTCGTTTCAGGAAAATGTGAATGGTAATAAGGTATATGATGATAACTCATAGCCAGACAGCTACATGGCCAGTATTTTTAATGCAATGCCTGCATTTTTCCTGGAAGAGTTACTCATTCACTTTGTGTTTATATGGTCAGATGTGTGGTAGTGACACAGGCAGGCAGTGAGACAGAGTCCCTGAGGGCACCAGCTTTCCTGCTTCTGTGTAATTTTTGATTGAGCAAATTACTAGCTATGGGACTTTGAGCAACTTACTTCACAATACATGTTTTTTTTGTGTGTACAAGAGAGTACTATAACATTAGTATTAAAGACTTTAATAAAGATTAAATGAGATACTGCATGCAAAAGACAGCATAGCATTGGGCATATTTTTAAAAAAGAAATCTCTCAGTAATGTTAGCAATAGTAACTGTTAGGATCCAGAAGTAAAATCACACTGATTCCTCATTCTATATGGACATCTTTGGAACACACTTTTTTTTTTTTTTTTTTTTTTTTTTTTTACTGAGCCTCACTCTGTCCCCAAGGCTAAAGTGCAGTGGTGTGAGCTCTGCTCACTACAACCTCCAGCTCCCAGGTTCAAACATTCTCCTGCCTCAGCCTCCTGAGTAGCTGGAATTACAAGCGCCCGCCACCAAACCTGGCTAATTTTTGTATTTTTAGTAGAGATGAGGTTTTGTCGTGTTAGGCAGGCTGGTCTTGAACCCCTGACTTCAAGTGATCCGCCCGCCTCGGCCTCCCAAAAGTTGGGATTACAGGCGTGAGTCACCGTGCTTGGTCATGGAAGCACATTTCAGTCAAAGAAGTACAAGCTTGGGGGCCAGGCAAATCCAAGTTCCAAAACCACGTTTTGCGACTTATTCCCTGTACCATTGTAAGCAAATTACTTAGATTCTCTGAATCTCAGTTTCCTCATTCATAAATTGGGCAAAATAGAATCTATCTTGCTGAGCTGTTGCAGAAAAAGAAAAATAGCCAGCATTATAAACGTTCGATTTATTTGTTGAATTTGAAGTTGTGTTTGGAAAAGTTTAAATGTATATTTCTTGCTACTTACAGCCTGAAAGATAAACATGTTTTACAATACAGTGTTATAATACACTATAATATACCATACAGAGAGTATATGTTCAGTACACTGTGATGATTTTAACTGAGGACCGGCTACTCTGCTAATAGACAGACATATCTATGATAAGTTAAAGACTAGTAGATAGATAGACTACTATTAGAATACTTGTAACATATCCATGATCTACAGGCCAATGAAGATCTCTGGCAATCTGAATCATGAATCAGCAAACTTCACCCTATAAGCCAAATCTCGTCCACCGCTTGTTTTTGAAAATAAAGTTTTACTGGAGCACAGCCACACTCCATTTGTTTATGCATTACCCATGGGTACTTTCTTACTAAAAGTAAGAGCTGAGTAGTCATGAAAGAAACCATCTGCTGTGCAAATCCAAAAATATTTATTGTTTTACAGAAAAGTTTGCTGGCCTTTGATCTAAATTAATAAAGCATATAGAAATATTTTTATAGGACAGAGAAATTATGGGCTACAAACTGGTTAATACTGAAATTCCTAAAAAGGCTAATTTTATCTTTTTCTTTCATGAACAGATGTTCATCATCACCAATAATCAGGAAAAGAAATAAACTTAAAATAAGAGACAACGTTTACCCATTCAATCTGCAAAACTAAAAAGTCTGACAATATCAAATGTTGGGAGGGTTTAGAACAACTAGATCTTTTATGCATTATGGATGGATATACAAATGATACAACCACTTTGGAAAATATATTTCTCCTAAAGTTGAACACTCATTGTTTATGACCTGGCAATTCCACACCTAGATATATATTCCAGAGAAACACTTGCATATGTAGAACAGGATAAGATTGTGACAGGATAGGGGTTCACAACAAGGGAAAAACTCCTAACCTATGATCTAACAGGGGAAGACTAGATGAACAAACTTTGGATATAGAATTATGTAGTACTCAAAATAAATGCCATGTGGTAACATGTAAAAGATAACCTATCTTAGTAGTATTATATTAAGTAGAAAAACTAAGTTCCAAAAGATTACACATACCCTGATATACCTTTTCATAAAGTGAAAAATAATGATACAAAAATGTTTATTGTTTTAGGAATAAGGATGGAATAAAATTATTTAAAGAGAAAGGGAAGGGCTGATGATCAAGAGATTCAAGGTCATGTTTACTTTAGTCTCAGGGAGTCAAGGGGAGGGGACAGGAGATCACATGGTTATTTTGCTGCTGTTGTTATTCTTAAGACCTATGCTTTTGTTTTAGATAGTGGAGTTATAGGTGTTTATTTTATTATTAAAAGTAAACAACCAATTAAATAACTAAAAGCTAGCTGTGGCCATGTTGCACAGAGTATGCTGTGAATCAAAAAATTATGAATATCTATTTTGTGCATTTAAATTTTAAAAAACCCTAAAAATTAAAAATTGCTAGAGTATCACATGGGTACAGTACTGACTTTGAACTCCACAAATAGCAACTTGCCACCTTCTCACCTGAAGATTTATTAAAAATATAAAATATTTTACACTTGTATTTGTAATTGCCTCCTCCATACCTCCCAATTTCTTTTCCAATCTCATGGCAAAAAAAAGAAAACTAAAAACAAGTGAGACATACTAAAGTTGAGGGAATTCATGCAACACCATGTTAATTCTTATGACTATGTTTGAAAGCATCTTTATGAATCTAAGTTAATAATGACCTAAGGTAAAATTGCCTGTATTCCTGACTTCTTTCAGATGCATGTCCCATAGGAAGCGATCAGAATCAGGTCATTCTAACATCTGTCATCTCAATCAAGTGCAAGGCTAGGGTACATCAGTGGTTTGGTAAACATCACTGAGCAATATCACTCCTTCTGCCAATAATGACTTACAATGGCATTCTATCAATTAAAAATACAGACAATTTAGCAATTAGAGATATCAATAAATGCTTCTCATACTAATTACCTTAACTAAGAATAGAATGTGGTTCAACTTTTCTTTTTTTTTTTTTTTTGAGTTGATATCTCGCTCTGTCACCCAGGCTGGAGTGCAGTGGTGTGACCATGGCTCACTCAGCCTCAACCTCCTGGGATCAAGTGATCTTCCTGCCTCAGCTTCCCAAGTAGCTGGGACTATGGCTGCTGCATGCCACCATACCCAGCTAATTTTTATTTATTTATGTATTTTTGTAGAGACAGGACCTTGCTATGTTGCCCATGCTGGTGTTGAATTGGCTTCATGCAATCCTCTTGCCTCAGTCTCCCAAAGTGCTGGGATTACTGATGTGAGCCACTGCCCCTTGTCAGTGCAACCGTTTTTTTTTTTTTTTTTTTTTTGAGACAGAGTTTCACTCTTATTGCCCAGGCTGGAGTGCAATGGTGCAATCTCGGCTCACTGAAATATCCACCTCCCAGATTCAAGCAATTCTTCTGCCTCAGCCTCCTGTGTAGCAGGGATTACAGGCATGTGCCACCACATCTGGCTAATTTTGCATTTTTAGTAGAGACGGAGTTTCTCCATGTTGGTCTGACTGGTCTTGAACTTCTAACCTCAGGTGATCTGCCTGCCTCAGTCTCCCAAAGTGCTGGGATTACAGGCATGAGCCACCATTCCCGGCCATCAGTGCAACTTTTAAAAGTAATAAAATATCCAAATGCCTTCAACTTGAGTTCAACAGAAAATTTAGCTGTACATGCTTGACTAGAAATTTTTAAGTTTCTGACAGCATTTTTCGCTTTCCTTTATATAACACAACACTATAGTATTTCACTTGTAAAAATGCTATTGTCTTTTAAAATAAATAGCAAATGTAATCATTAAGGTAGCAGGTCTAAAAACTAAATAGTGAATAGTGGCTATAAACTTGGATTCTACAGCTTGCCTGACTGAGTTCAAATCCTGGACCCACTGCCTACCAGCTTTTGATTTAAGGCCTATAATTTAACTCTCTCTGCCTAGGTTCCTCATCTGTAAAATTGGATAATAATCAGGATACCTGCTTAATCAGATGGTTGTGAGGATTAATGCATATATACATATCTATAAGTATGTACATATGCCTGTATTCATATATCTTTATATATTCCTGTACATATATCTGTCTTAGAATAGTGTTTAGTGCTCTGTAAATACATAAGTGATTACTATTAAGTTTATAGTTTCTGTTAGCTTCTGGGCATAACTATAAAAAGAAATATGAAAATTGGAAAATGACATTTCTCAATACATACCAATAATGCAATGATAACATGGAGGTAGGGGAAAGAAACTAACAGGGCTGCTAACAGTACCTTAATTTTTAAGGCTATTATGAGCATGAAATGAGGTAAGACATGTAAAGTTCATAGCAGAGAACCTGGCATATAAATAATACAGAGTTCATGATGGCTAATAGTCTTATTTTGATCATCATCATTATTATTTCTCCAACTTCATCTCTTAACAGGTATCTGCAAAACCACTCACACATACATGTGTACATGCATCCTCCCTTGTGCACACACACATAGACAGGCACATAACCTCTTCTATCCAGATGGAAAACTCATACTGTAGATGCAAAATAATTAAACAACAAAACTTTGGGTTCTTGGTGGACCAAGAACAAGGGATGGTGAACAATAGAGGACCTGATAAAATATTAATGCTTGTTATGCACTAGAACATTTTTCAGTTCTATTAAACATAAAAGTTGTTCTTTTCTTATAAAAATATATGGTTAAAGCAATTTTAAAACTATGTATTTTTGAATAATGTTAGAATTTTGGAAATGTAGCAAAGATAATACAAAGAGTTCAGTATGCCCTTCACCCAGGTTGCCCTGATGTTAACATCTACATATCCATGATATATTTGTCAAAACTAAGAATTTAACACTGGTAAAATACTGCTAACTGAACCACAAACTTTATTTGGAATTCACCAGTTTTTCTATTAATGTCTTTTTTCTGTTCCTGGATCTAATGCAGGACACTGCATTGCATTTAGTATAGTTGATTTTGAATCAACCTTTTTCTCCTGGTTTTCCCTTCTTCCTTCAGCCCACCTCTTGACTTTTCAGAACAGAAAGCACCCAGTGCAGAGAGAACAATACATTCAGATTGAAGAGGTCCTTCCATTGAAACAGATAGCTAGAACAAGTTTTGTGAAGTACCTCGATATTGCAGCTGTAGTATAAAATTTTACAATAGTCTATTAGAAAGAAGTCTAGTTTGAGTAAAAGAAATACTCTTGAAATATGAGAAGTGAGAGGAAGTAATTTACGGAGTAATGCTAGGTATTATTTATAAAGTTTATTTAAATGTTTATGTTAAAATTTAGGATTAAACCAATATTAAAAATAAGGTAAGATCCACTCTTTTCAATGACAAAAGGACAAAAATAAGAGGAAGGGGAAAATTGGGGATCAAAGCTATAAGAAACAATATGACACACACACACACACACACATACAAAAACAGTAAATGGAAAGAAAGAACAGTAAACAGAAAACATAAAATAATATGGTCAGAGTAACTTAAATATATCAGCAAATCATATAAATATGACTTGAAAGTGGCTATTTCTGAAGAATGGGAAATATGTCAGTAGGGATAGTGGTGAGGAGGAGCAGTAGGAACTGCTGTTTTCCCTAACAAACCTCATAAAATTTGTCACTACTTAAACTGTATAGAAACATAACCTTGGAAAAAATTAAAACACACAAACAAGAAGACTTAATAGCAAGGACGTGTGTGAAACTCAAATGGTTATGTAGGCAAAGTCTGTTTCTAGACATTGAAACATATAGAACAGATATAACAGAGAAATGTTTTTCTGTTATATAAACTGTTCCATGATGTGGAAACTGAAGGAAAATATGTTAACCTCTTCTATGCAGCAAGTGTCACAGGCACACACACACACCAGGCCAATCTCATCTCTTATGAACTAAGATGCAAATGTCTAAATAAATTATTAGCAAATTGAATCTAGCAGAGTATTTTAAAATCATATTATGACCAAATAAAGTATGTTAATGGAATGTAAGGATGAGTTGATATCAGTAGATCTTTGGATGTAATTCGTCTATTAACAGATTAAATAGATTAACTTGGGAAAGTCATATTATCACCTGAATACCTGCCTTAAAAATCCATTTGATAAAATTTGGCTCTCATTTTTTAAATTTAGGAAGATCTACTAAGGGGGCAAACAAGTAAATTTTCTGAAACTAACAACTATGTGCCAGAAACCATTAAAATATTTGGTAATAAGTCATTAAAAGCTTTCCAAAGTCAAGATGAGCACAAAAATATCTACTATTACCCTCAGTTTTCACCATTGTACTCAAGGTCCTAGCCAACGTAAAAGAAAAAAATAGAAATATCAACTTCTTTGGAAAGGAAGATAATAAACTTTCAGTATTTGTGGGTGTTAATTTTAGACCTAGAAAACTAAAAATATTTTTTAAAAAGTATTTTAGAAACAGGAGAAGAGATTAGTAAGTTGTTGGATATAAGATGCTTACATGAAAACAATAATTTTTTTTTATATATCAAACCAATCAGTTAAAATTATAATGAAAAAAGAGCCTTTTCATAACAGCTAGAAAAATAATATCCCACAAAATATCCAGAAATAAACTTAACAAAAAATGTGTCACATATGTAAGGAATATCACAATACTTTACCAAATGACCTAAAAGAAAATAAAGCAAATTCAAAGTCTTATTCTTTTAATTATTCATTCCAATAAAATTCTATATATTTAATGTGATTCTAAACCATGTTCTTACCATTCTTGTAATGGATATTGATAAATTTTTAAGTTTATATGAGAAAATATACACAACTAGTCTGTGATGTTTTGAAAATCAAAGAGAAGTAATGGTCCTTCCAACTGTCAAAACATACTTGAAAATAAAAGTAATTAAGACAGTGTGATCTTGGTACATGAATACATATATCATAAACAGAATAAACAGCTTGAAAGCAGACTGTGTATGTGGGAATAATTTTATGACAAATGTGGCATTTGAAACCAATGGGGACATCATGAAGTATTCAATAAGCGATTTGTGACAAATGGATAATAAAGTTAGACATTTAGTTAATACACAAATATCTGATGAATAGAACAACAAAGCACGAGGAAATATAAAATATAAGAATATCTATAATAATAATAATTTTAAATCAAGAGATGATAAAAGACTCCCTAAGTCAGACAGAAAATCAGAAAACATGATAGATTTGACTGGATAAAAATTATAAATTCCTTTACAACAAAAAATCATAAACTTAAAAAGCAAAAGAGATATTGAAAGGAATAATTTCAACATATTTAAAGGATAATGGACTAATTTATAGAATATACGCAGAATTCCAAATGTATCATTTAGAGAAGGATAAACAATAGAAAAAAAGGTCAAAGAATTCAAAGTGCTCTTTGAAGAAGAAATACAAATGAATGGCAAACGTGTAAACAATTTCTAAGTAATCACTAAAGTGAAAATTAAAACAATAATGAGTTAATGACCCCCTTTGTATTGGTTGATAGTATCCTGGCTGATGATAATGTGAAATAACAGATAGCTCCACAGCATCACTGATACAATGAACGGCGATTTGGTAAAAAAGTCAGCAGCTCTACCAACAGAGATTGTGACTCAAAAGCTCTCATAGTGAGAGGATACTTTTGTAATTTATCCCTTATATGACTTTTCAAATGTTTTCTGAAAAGCCTTTTACTCCAAAACTAGCAAAAAGGAAATTTGACCTCATAACTTCTATTCAAGCTAAGAAAATTATTTCCATAAGATGTTGGAGGAAGAGAGTGAGAAATGTGTGTGTCTCTCTGACTACACCTTTGGTGCAGAAACTATAGATTAATGTTGACATCCATTGACAATTTCCTTTTCCTTTATTAGCTACAAATAATATTTTTTACCAATTTGGATGTCCTTTATTTCTTTCTCTTATATGATTGCTCTGGCTAGGACTTCCAGTACTATGTTGAAGAGAAGTGGTGATCCTTGTCTTGTTCCAGTTCTCAGAGGGAATGCTTTCAACTTTAACGTGCACAAATCAGTAGCTGTTCTATACACCAACAGTGACCAAGCTGAGGATTAAATCGAGAACTCAGCCCCTTTTACAATAGCTGCAAACAAAAACAAAAACAAATAAAAATAAAAATAAAATGCTTAGGAATATACAAAACCCAGGAGGTGAAAGACTTCTGCAAGGAAAACTACAAAACACTGCTGAAAGAAATCAGATGTCACAAACAAATAGAAACACATCCCATGCTCATGGATGGGTAAAATCACTCTTGTGAAAATAACCATACTGCAAAAAGCAATTTATAAATTCAACGCAATTTCCATCAAAATGCCACCATCATTCTTCACAGAACTAGAAAAAAAAATCCTAATATTAATATGCAACCAAAAAAGAGCCTGCATAGCCAAAGCAAGGCTAGGCAAAAAGAGCAAATCTGGAGGCATCACATTATCTGATTTCAAACTATACTATAAGCCCATAGTCACCAAAACAGCATAGTACTGGTATAAAAATAGGCACATACACAAATGGAACAGAATAAGGAACCCAGAAATCAACCCAAATACTTACAGCCAACTGATCTTCAAGAAAGAAATCAAAAACATAAAGTGGGGAAAGGACACCCTATTTAACAAATGGTGCAGGGATAATTGGCAAGCCACATGTAAAACAATGAAACTGGATTCTCATCTCTCACCTTATATAAAAATCAACTCAAGATGGATCAAATACTTAAATCTAAGACCTAAAGTCATAAACATTCTAGAGGATAACATTGGAAAAACCCTTCTAGACATTGGGTTAGGCAAGGATTTCATGACCAAGAACCCAAAAGCAAATGCTATAAAAATAAAGATAAATAGCTGGGACTTAATTAAACTAAAGAGCTTTTGCAAGGCAAAAGGAAGAGTCAGCAGAATAAAGACAACCCACTGAGTGGAAGAAAATCTTCACAATCTAAATGTCTAACAAAGGACTAATACCCAGAATCTACAACAAACTCAAACAAATTAGCAAGAAAATAACAAACAATCCCATAAAAAATGTGCTAAGGACATAGACAATTCTCAAAAGAAGATATACAAATGGCCAACAAGCATATGAAAAAATGCTCAACATCACTAATGATCAGGGAAATGTAAGTCAAACCCACAATACACTACCCCTTACTCCTGCCAGAATGGCCATAGTCAAAAAATAAAAAAATAATGGATGTTGGCATGGATGTGGTGAACAGGGAACACTTCTGTACTGCTGGTGGAAATGTAAACTAGTACAACTACTGTGGAAAAGAGTGTGGAGATTCCTTAAAAAACTAAAAGTAGAACTACAATTTGATTGAGCAATCTACCAGTGGATATCTACCTAAGGAAAAGAAGTCGTTATACAAAAAAGATGATTGCACACACGTTTATAGCAGCACAATTTGCAATTGCAAAAATGTGGAACCAAGCCAAAAGTCTATCAATCAACAAGTGATATATAAATATATATATAGTATATATTTTTATATATATTTATATATACGTGTATATATATATACACACACACACACACACACACCTAGGTTTCTTTATACATTTGTTGGATATATATATATATCACATATATATGTGGTGTGTGTGTATATATATGTGGTGTATATATACATGTTTTATATATATATATATGTGGTATATATATACACAATGGAATATTAGCAAGTCATAAAAAGGAATGAATTAATGGAATCCGCAGCAACCCGGATGAGATTCGAGACTATTATTCCAAGTGAAGTAACTCAGGAATGGAAAACCAGACATCATATGTTCTCACTTATAAGTGGGAGCTAAGCTATGAGGATGCAAAGGCATGAGAACGACATAATGGACTTTGGGGACTTAAGGGGAAAGAGTGGGAAGCAGGTAGGGATAAAAGACTACCAATTGGGTGCAGTGTTTGCTGCTTGGGTGATGGATGCACCAAAACCTTACAAATCACCACTAAAGAACTTACTCATGTTACTAAACACCACCTGTTCCCCAATAACCTATGGAAATTAAAAAAAAAATACTTAGGTGATGGATTGTTAGGTGCAACAAACCACCATGACAGGTTTACCTGTGTAACAAACACACACATCCTGCAATGTACCCTGGAACTTAAAAAAATAATAAAATAATTTTTAAAAAACCAAAGTAATATTTTTCTCCCCACTTTAATATAAAGATCTGTGTACCAAAAGGTTAATCAAGAATTTCTAAACAAAAGGGCTTTAAGCAGAGCTTTTTGGGGGTTTCTCAAGATTTCCCTCAGTGCAAAGATAGAGGTTATCTCTTTTCAAGGACAAGTTACTGAGGCATATTTCACCTAAAAATAGTTATTTAGGCATACTTTACTTAAAAATCACATTCTACTGTCTGGTCTGTTTCCAGATATCTCATTTTTACATAGTGCTACTGATTGTTCCAAGAATGTTTCCTAATAATTGATTTTAATAAATGCAGATCAAATGTTTTACTGACTTCCATATCTCCAGTACTTGAGAGAGATGATTAACAAATATTTGTTGCATATGTGTTAAACTGATGAAAAACTGAATGAATGAGGAAAGGAGGAATAAAACCTTAAGCAAATTGATTTATCGAATATAAGTATATAAGCATATACATATTCGTTCACATATATCTCAAAATATTAGTTTACTATGTTAGGTGAACCTTATATAGTTTTTTCCTTATTTGAAAAGCACATGTTAAGGAACTCCTTCAGGCATTGTTAAAGATAGCTAGAGAGCTATCTTGGCATGGATGTTGGCATGGATGTGGTGAACAGGGAACACTTCTGTACTGCATCAGGTGCACCAGGTGCATCAAAAGGAAAACTGCCAGGCAAGAATTCTCATAGCCAGAGTGGGCAGATTAGTTGAGCAGTATTCCACAGTGTCAGGAATCATTATATTTTATTTCTATGGTCCGAATGTTTTTGTCTCCCTGAATTCATATGTTGAAATCCTCACTCCCAAGTTGATGGTATTAGGAGGTGGAATCTTTCGGGGTTTATTAGTATTAACCTCCAGAAAATCAGTATTATGGTATTAATTCCCTTATAAAAGAGGCCCAAGAGAGACCTCTTGTCTTTTCTGCCACACAAGGTTAGAATGAGAAGACGGCTGTCTATGAGGAAGTGAGCGCCTGTCAGACTCCCAACATGCCAGCACCTGATCTTGGACTTTCCAGTCTCCAGAATTGTGAGAAATAAACTTTTGTTGTTTATAAACCAGTCATTCTACGGTATTTTGTTACAGCAGCCAGAATAGACTAAGAAAATAGCAGAGCATCTGTGATTACTTTACGCTTAATAGATTTCACAAATTACCAATATGAATATGGCTCATATTGATAAAATATAACAGGTATTTTTATTTTTTCTCTTACTTATTTGAAAAATCTTAATGAGGCATAATTTTCCTTTCATAAAGCAGCACTGACAAATGGAAATATGTGAAAAGCAAACAACATGAATTCTCACGGTTTTATTTTAAGATAACTGTGAAAATCTCTCAGAGAAAAAGGTGGGTTTGAGTATATCTCAAATCCTCTCTGTTTTTAACATTCTAAGACCAGGAGACTACCTCAATTACTCTGACCAATTAGTAATTATTAGATTAAAATCTACATATAAAGTTACATTTAATTGTTCAACCTTGTCCCCAAGGAACCATTCTCAGTATTTAGTCTAACAGTGGACCAATATTGGATCAGTCCTCTATTTGAGCTCCAACTTGAAAACCCTGAATTAATTTCTCAATGAGGATACATCTCTCTTTAGGAGATAGACCGAATTTCTGTCATCTAGAAGAATCTGGATTCTAATTTAAGGTTCATTACTAGTTTGGTACATGGCTACTGAGCCTTGGTCTCCTGCCCTAAAAAATGGATATGGTGACACACGTCTTAGAGGCATATTAGGAGCATTTACAGTGTATTATAACCCCAAGAAGCTTTGTAGATCTTTGGACTTGAACATGAATTTTAAGATTAGTGTTCTTGTTCTCAGCACCGTGTGGGTTGCAAAAATACACAATGGCTAAACAGCCCTATAACAGACCCATTTCAAACCCACCCCACCAATGAAATCGTGGAAAAGATTGACAGGAGCAGCTTGTATCAGTTTATCTTGACACCTATCGGCCCATGAACAATCCCATTTGTCCATGCAATACTGAAATTTATCTGAAAACATTAGTGACATATCGGTGACAGATTTTAGTTCTGAGAAACTCTATAAATTACTGTTGCTTAATAAAAAAGACTAGGTGGCTTTGAGGAGATTTATCAAAGAACCAGAATCCAGCCATTTACTTGTTGTACCAGTCCTAGCATTTTCCTGACTTTTTTGGGTTTAAGTCACCCCTAAGAAATATCCATCAAGTTGTTTTGGTCCATCTGGGTAGGTTTTTAAAATATATGCCAAGCTAAAGTTTAAGACTAAGAAAGAAATAATTTTAAGTTAAAGTTATTTCGAAAGTTATGTAGATCGACTGCCCAGAAAATTAAGTATTTAAAGTCAGCATTTAATTGAGACAATAATATTAGAAATGGTCAACGGTTATAACTGTTACTTCAGTAGCATTGATTGTTAAGAATATCAGACTTTAATAAGAATTATCTATAGGGCTGTCCCTTAATTAAATAAAATTATGTATGCAATAAATGTATAATCATATCTCTATTAATTTATAGAAATTGTATAATTTGTTAAAGACATGTTTCACTTAACAAGATAGATGATGGCAAATTAATGTCATAGAGTTATATTCCCAATATTGACAATAAACAGATATTTACTGAGGTGTTATTTTAATATAATCTGGGATTTGTTACAAAGTAATGAGATTCACTTTTTAAACAATACATAACACCAGAGTTCTTAAACCTATTGGATGTTATCTACATCTGGTCTAGTTTTAGCACAATGTTTTAGGAGCCTGTTCTCCCAACTGAGACTGTAAAAATGCACAATATCTTTTTTACTTTTGTAAAAAAGCACATGTAACTCTAATAACTTCTAATTCTTGCATAACAATACGGTATGTGCATAGTACTTAAAAATTCTTAAAGCCTTGTCATATAAACTTTAATGAGCACATATCATTATTAATCATAGACATAGCATGACCAAAATAAATGCCCCTAATAAAATGTATCATGGTCTAGCAATTCAGTATTATTATGTTGCTTTTATCAAATCTGACTTTGTTTCATTTATTTATACATATTATATATACACATATAACATGATATTTATCATAATACTTGTATTCTCAACCTCCTTTAAACTACTTGTAAAGTTATTCAGAGATTCAGACTTACTCATCTCGGCAACTCTGTGGTTTCTAGAACAATGTCTTCCAAATAATTGGAGTTCAATATCTGTTGAACTGAATAAATGATTCAAAGTATTTAGGAGATGAAACTGCACATGTGGTTGTCAAAGCAGAGCTAAGCATGGGCTTCTTTTTGATCAGTGCCTACATACATGTATCTCTTATGGGTAGATTTTATTTGTATTACTTTAACATTAATTATATCTGAGGCAAATCTGAAGGTAACCTTTCCAGGGGCAGCCACGAATCATTTCCAACAGTATGTGTTTCTGTGTGTGTACGTACAGTGTCTGTGCACACCTATAAAATCCTGCAGCTCTGCTGGCTTCTGCTAATGAGGACTCTGAACACAGAAGAAATGTTATTTCTAGAAATCAAACTGCAGAGTGATTTATTTGGAATTCACGCTTCATTTCCATACTTTTCCTCTAATGTCTAAGGTATCACCATGTATAAGGTGCTGCTTCCTCCCGTTGGTTGTCAGACATTCTTTTGAGACTGAACTCTGTGGTATCTGCTTGAGGGAAAGTTTCTCAAAAGTAAAGGAATATGTGTGTAAGACAGAGTTGGGGGCAGAGGATGGAGGGGAAAAGAGAGAAAGAGAATTTATAAAAGTAATAGGCAGAATCTTTCATATTGAATGAAAGACTTTCCTTCTTTTGTGTGAAAATACACAATCAGGTTGATTTAGGTGAAGATCCTCAGTTGAGTTGAAGAAGCCTTTCTGTTTTCTTATTGCGTAAAATTTACCAGCATTTCATAATCAGCCATTCATTTCAGTAACAGAATCTGAACATGCACATGCTTTCATGTTATCTGCCCAGTAGGAAAGTGATTACCATAAAACTGAAGCAGCAGCAAATGGAGTGATTATAAAATGTATCATGTTCTTCATAAGATGAATAATAATCCGCACATCTAAAGTCACCTAAGAGGAGAGGGTGGTGTTAGCACTAGCCTTGGCGGACAGATTAGATTATTTGGCAAAGAGTGAAAACAGCAATTGAGGCTGTTAATGCAATGTACTCACATCCTCTTCACAAACAACATGTAAGTGTTATTATTAAATATCTGCTCACCTCTCTTTGCCAGCTTTTTAGCTGGTTATATATAATCCTAGTGGTTTTCTCCACTGAATAACAAAAATCATTTAGCAAAAGCCTCTTTAAAAAAAGATGTAAGCAACCCTAGATTTGGCACAAAATTGTTCCATGTTTCCATTCCTGTGGAAAAATATCAAGGACCCAAATTAGGACAGGCCCCTTTAATGCACAAAGTAAACAGAGGTGAAAATCTTTTCTTAATGAAAGCTGTGGTTCAGCTATATTTGCTGAAACCAAATAAACAATCGCGAATTGACACTCAGACAGAAATGTGTATAAATTATTCAGAATGAAATGTTCAAGTAATATTAACCTAAAGGTATAGTCATCAATTTTGTCCTGACGGATGGCATTGGGTAGTTAGTATTCAAGTGTTACTACATAAATAAAATTGATTTATGCTAACTGAGAAAACTGAGAAAAATTTTTATCAGGATGCCCAAATTCTGTTCCTTCTGGCTTGATCAATCACCTCTCTACTGAACTGTGTATCGTTTTCTTGCAAAATTCTTAGCTGAGAAATTGAGCTAAGGCAAAATGAATAATACATTCTCTGCAGTGTTAGACTAATGACCCTTAAGTGCTTTTAAAAAATGAGCAGCAATGACTGCTTCCCTTATGAACAGATTCTCTCTCTCTCCATCTCTTCCTCTCCCCCACCCCCACCTCGCTCTTGCTCTCATTCCCTGGCTCTCTCTCTCTCTTAGAAAGAAAATAATTAAGTCTTGAGTGGGCTGACTGTTTTGGAGGTAGAAGCGATGAGAGGGCGAGGAATCAATAAAGCCAATCGAAGCATGCATGGAGTGCAACCATTTGGTTTCCTTTCTTACTCCCTCCCCTTGCTTGCTCTACCCCACCCTGCATTTTGCAGTCCCATTTCAGGTTGCAAAGTTCTCATTTGTGTGAATCATTTTCATATTTCCTTTTACTGTTTTCATAACGCTATTGTGTTTTTATCATAAAGACATTGATCAAATGGTGACAGGCAAGACAGAATGCTATTTACTCTGTAAAAGTAAGAGAGATCTCTGACAGGCCTGCATGGTTAAAATCTGCCTTGGCTGGCATTTGTGATACAAGAACAATTTTTATCACTCCCTGAGTGTGTCCCTAAAGAGACACAATAGTGACTCAAGTTTCTGAACCCAAATGTCTTTTTAAAATCTGCATAAAGCAGCAAAGATAAGACAAATGCCTACATTAAACATGCTTAAAAGGAGCTTGAGCAAGGATAGTTAAAGAGAAAGACAAAAATTCTGGTTGAATAATGTAGGATTATTTTGAATTAAATTGCTCTAAAACCATTGAAACAACACTTGAGGTAGAAATCAAGAATGTTTGGGTTTAGAAAGGAAGCAGGGTACACCCACCATTTTCTCATGTATGTATGTGTGTGTATTAGTCAAGAATGTAATTGTTAGACAGCTGCTGAAAATAGAATTGTTCTGTAAGAAAGTAGTCATTTACAAACTAGCGTGGGGTCAGGTAACCTCCTTATTCCCTTTGCAGTTCCCATTAGGTCAAAATAGCAATCCCCCTACCATCACTTTCATCTTAAGAAGCATGGGCTAGTTTTGCTCTTTTAACTTGAGCTTTTTATTCTAGGGAAGGATCAGACTCTACATAGTCACTGTGTCTTTTTCATTTCATTGCTATTCTATCTTTAGGGGAAATCAGCCTCATATTGTGTTATTCTTATGTCCTTAAGTAATGTTTCTGAAAAAAAAAAAAAAAAAAAAAGATGAATCCCTTTCAATAAAGCGGCCCCAGTTTGATGGAACTACCAAAGTGAAAAGAAAAGAAAAGAAAAGAAAAGAAAAAACTGTTACTTAAAAAGGGCCCGTGGCATTATAGCAGTCAAATCCCTAAAGTCTAATGGTGAAGTCATTGATGCATTATTATTCTTAGACTCCTCTTCTTTCAAATAAAAATGTAAAGGAAATGATTTAAAGTCTAAAGGATGTCACTGGGCAGGAGCTAAAAGACATGCCTTCTATTCCCTAATGCTGAAGCTAAGGAAAAGTGCACCCTAATGTATATTTAGGTATCAGGCCTTAGAGTCAGATTTTTCCAAACTAGAAGCACTCATTTACAAGCAGACACACATGCACACAAAACCAGTCAAATACGCACCTTCGCAGCTTCAATTGCCCTGCTTTTTACCTGTGGATGACTGAGAGAAACATATTACCAGGTATTAAATTGGATGCACAGTAAGACCTTCTGGCTAATAGTAACTTTGCAACTGACACCAGCCATTCTTCAGAGCTACACAAATATTTCTGAAACACCTGTTTCTTTCTGCCACTTTTCCATTTCATCTGTCATTATGGTCTAATGATTTTATTATAAAGATGAGCTTCTCTATATGGGTTAAATGAATCCAATTTATATGTAATGATACCATGAGAGAAGGTAGTGGTGGAGGGAAGTGGCTGGAAATAAATGGCTACCACTAGTAATCGACTTACTAAAACTCCATCCAAAGTGCTGGAAAAACAAAGCAAAACAAACAAACAAACAAACAAACACAAAACAAAGCAAAAATAACCTATTCTGCTAAAGTTATTACTGGCAAAAAAAATCTTATTTACTGATATAAGTAAGTGTAAGTATTATCCAACTTGGATAATAGTTTTCCATTATAATACATTATAAAAAGTCAGTTTTATTTTGGGTTCCAAGCACAGAATTTTTGGGCAAAGATAGACTCAAAGTAGATCAGATAGCAAAGTCACCAGTTGTCATTTACAGCTAGCTATGGCAAAGCTAGGTTTTGGGGAGTGGGAGGGTAGGAGAGAACAGACCTAAGCCTTCACAGCTTTTTCTAAAAATCTGACACACCTCAGCATTTCTAGGTTTTGTTTTGTGATTACAATTACCCAAGAAGGAGAAAGGTCAGTGTATCTTCTAAGCACAGGAGGAATGGGTTGTTTATTCCAAGGTTTTAATGTTCAATTAAAAAAGCATGAATTAATATAAGTAAATAAAATCGCAAGAGAAGGCTACATAACTTTCATTATTATCATTGTCCTTATTTTATCAAAGGAGTGTCCTCAATGAGGATCTTGTGTAGTAGTGAGTGTTCTGTGTTTTCAGGGAGTAAGATATTAGTCTGTTATCACACTGCTGAGAAAGACATGCCTGAGACTGGGAAGAAAAAGAGGTTTCATTGGACTTACAGTTCCACATGACTGGGAAGGCCTCGGAATCATGGCAGGAGGCAAAAGGTGCTTCTTACATGGCAGCGGCAAGAGAATAAAGAGGAAGAAGCAAAGCAGAAATCCCTGATAAACCCATCAGATCTCATGAGATTTATTCTCACGGGAATAGCATGGGAAAGACTGGCACCCATGATTCAATTACCTCCCTCTTGGTACCTCCCACATGTGGGAATTCTGGGAGACACAATTCAAGTTGAGATTTGAATAGGGACACAGCCCAACTATATTAGCCCCTCATTTGTAAAAAGAAGATATGCTTTCCTTTCTCATACAGGATTTTGAAGCTAGGTGAAGTTTGATGGAGAGATGGGCTGCTGGTAATCTGACCAATGTCTGTTTCAGAAATTAGCTGGCAGTCAGACATATCTACTTCCCCACTTCTTTGCCACTCCCATCCCACCCCATGCAGGGATTTTCTGTACTGAAAGCATCCTCTTGGCAGACAAAACTATATATCTTATCTTATTTTAGATTAATATTTCCAAGAAGGGAATTATAATGACTTCTAGTATTTATAAGATTTAGGAGACATCTTAAGCCTAGCAGCAAAACTCTTACAAATCATTCCCAGGAGCTTCAGTTACTTCTCTGTAGGGCTCATCTTTCCCATTGTGTTTTGATGGTCATTGGCTTCAATTTCAGAGATGTTTTAAAATCTTGTTCCCAATTCCAGGGGCACTCACTATTTTGTCTTATATTTTTCCAATTTATAGACATACATGAAACTGTTAGAGTAAGTGAAATAATCAATGGAGAACTTTGTGAAGCTTGGAGGCAGAAAGAATAACATCAAAAAGTATTGTTGGTACAATTTGTGGATCAGGATGCAGCGCAATGTTGTTAACTTCCACATGGCTTCTCCAGTTGAGATAACTGCAGCTTCCCACTGCTCTTTCTGCATACCCAATTTTGCTGTTAATGGTCTCCAGCTGTAGTTGGCTTATTTTAACAGTTTAGTTTTGTGCTGTCATCTCTCATCTCTGAAGTAATTGCAAAGACAACAGAACTTGAAACATTGCTTAAGTGAGTAATAATAATGTTAGTCCCTTGGCTAAGTAGCAAGCCACCCTACAACTTCACCTGTTTTTATAAATTGTACAAAAAAAGCAGAAAAATTCAAGCAACTTCATCCTTACTTCACAACATGCATATTAGTGTGTCAGTAGTACTTAGATCAGATTTGACTAAGTGAATTCCTTTGACAGTCATAAATTGAATCTATTCAACAAGTGAGTGTGGATGCTTACCCCCATTGATACACAGATAATCTCAGATATTTATTTCCATAGTTTAAGACTGCATCCCTGGAAATCAAGTTTATCAAACTCCCTTTTCTCTCCCAACTCCTGAAAAGTCAATGAGTCTATTAGTTTCTATTGTTTTATTTGACAACCATTTACCAATCTACTATGGATTATGGGCTATTCTCAACATGGGTGATACAGAGGTGAATAAGTGGCCCTGCAACCCTCCTCCAAGGTGACTATGGACTAGGAAGTCATATAGTGAACTAATAAGGTGATAAATACATACAGTGATTTCTGATAGTTTAAGTGTTAAGGAGAAAATGAAATAAGTTGATGTCAGACAAAGTGACTTCAGGGGATGAGAAGGAAGGCTGCTTTAAACTGGATGGCAGTAGAAGGTCCTGCAGAAGAAGTGATAACTCTCTGAAAAAAATGACACCTGGATGACCAGAAGGAGGAAAACAAGTGAAGATCAGAAGAAAGAATTGTTGTGTGGGCAACAGCTATGTGCAAACAGTTTAAAGCAAGAAGAATCAGTTAAAATAAGGAATATGGCATTTGAGGCAGGTTTGTAAGGGGAGAGTGATAAAAAATGAGGTAGAAGAAGAATCAGATCAGAAACCAGATCATGTAGATCCTTGGAGTCTTGTTAGGGAGTCTGAGTTCTACTTTATGAGAGTTAGAAGCCATTGGAATGTTTTAAATGGAGATGTACTACCATTTGACTTAAGCTGGCAAATGGAATGCTGACCTCTGTGAGACTGCAGACGGGTGATACACTGTGGAAGTAATCTGGTAGGGGATGATAGTGGCTTGGACAACAGCTAGTGGTGGCATAAAGCAAGAGAAAGTGAATGGATCTGGACATGTTTTGGAGTCAGATTCCAGAGGACTTATAATTGGGTGGATGGATGAGCGTGCTGTTTATTGAGATGGAGAACACTAGGGAAGTAACATGTTGGGGAATGGGAAGAGGGTGGGAGCAAAAATTGTATCTTGAACATACGTATCTGAAAGTACTCTTAGATGTCTAAGTGGAGATGACAAGCAAGCATGTATGGAAATCTGGAGTTTGGGAGCCAGGTCAGGGTAGAGGTATATATATGAGTCAACGGCATATCTGGGCTAAATGAGATCCTTTTAAAGTTTTCCTTTATTAATTCTTTACCTTGTTTGTTTTTTACTCTATGCTGATCTTCCTGCATTTGCACTCAGGATCCTCTTGAAAACTCATTTTACCTATAAAGCTTTTCCTAGTTAAATGGGAAGAAAGTGCAGGTGACAACCGCAATTAAAAGTCTTGATGATGAGGGCTGGGTGTGGTGGCCCATGCCTGTAATCCTAGTACTTTGGGAGGCTGAGGCAGGAGTATTGCTGAGGTCAAGAATTCAAGACCAAACTGGCAAACATAGTAAGACCCCACAAAAAAAAAAAAAAAAAAAGAAAGTCTTGATGACAATATAATACAGTCACTAGCCATCTCTAAAATACCAAGACAGTTAAATCCAGATACATGATAATCAATAATTACTCACATAATCATGTATTTAGATGTTTCAATTGGATATTTAGCTATATCCCATTCTGGGTATGTTTTCAATGGTGTCTGTTGCAGTACATGTGCTCCTAGTAGAGAGAAATCTATTTAGTTTGCTTTGTGAAGGCCTATACAGTCTTGCATGTATGATGAATTGTATTAAATGTTCCTGAATACAGAAAATAATAAATGAATCTTAAATAACTCACATTTTCCAAAGGATATTCAAAATATTTTCTTTATCATATGTAAAATCCAATTTGTTTTCAATTTTTTTTTACTATTAGTTGATAATTTCTATTAAAATTTTGTAAAAGAAAAAGTCTTTTTCATTCTCACATTCAGAGGAGCAGAATTGTTCCTAGGTTATTTACTGAAATAGTCACTTAACTACCTACTTTATCAAATAATGACTTATACCAAGCCAGAAAGAAAGAAAATATTACTGTAACACCTGTACATTTTATGCAGTTGAGTAAACTGATAGATTTTTTTTCACATCTTAAATTAGACATCACTCAATTCTTGTCTTACTGCTTTTGTCTCATCTTTGTTGCAAATTTCTAGTGAATATCATATGGATTATTATTTTCTAACTAAAAATTTAGCAAACAACATTTTGATATAATAAAAAGCAAACACAATTTTTTAAGCTGTCTCCCTATCTATTTATTTATGAGGTCAATCTGATTATGGAATCCATGAAGAATGTTAAATCAATAATGAATTTAGCATCAATTTCTGCTGAGGTTGTTGATGTAATAAGAATTATCCAAAACATATACAAATAAAAAAACTTCATTTGCAGGAGTGTTTATCTCAACTACGGCATATGATAATATCACACAAGAGATAGTGCTAGTGAAGCCTAAACACTCAGTGAAAGAAATCATCTGACTTTAATATAAACAATCTGGTCTGGAGACTTCTGAAGAGTTCTCAAATCTTAGGAACTGTATGGAACATACATTATGTAAACCCACCATATTTATTACATTTAACTTGCAGGTATCCTAAGAACACTGGAAATGTTCCAACCTAGCATGGAAGGAACTGAATTTCAGGGTAGGTATTCTGAAAAGAGAATTGGAGATATGCAGCCTGAAGACAGCAGAGCATCTGGGTAAAGATCCTGTAGTTACAAATCTACTAAACCTTGTCATTTTCACTTCATTGGAAAGAGTCACCCTGCACCCTTCAGAACCTCACTAACTTGCTCATGTGCAAGATGAATGAAATACTAGTAATGAAATACTTCACAGGGCTATGAAATGGCTAAATTAGATACTGCAATACATTGCTTATCACAGTTCCAAATAGTAAACACTCATAAATGTTGTTTAGTATTATCCTTGTTAATTATTTTGACTGGTCAATATAAGGGGCATGACTTTGAAAATGACCTTAAGTTGCAGAACTGTGAAAAAAAAAGTAAAAACTCTAGGCAAGAAGTATTTCTTCTATATATTGTATAAATATTTTTGTTTGATTATTTGTTGCAGACTGCCCACTAAAAGGTTTCCTTCACTGCCACCAAAATTAGACATTGTTCAATTAATATTTGTGCATCCACTCTGTTTGTTAAGGAAGATCAGGCAGTTGCTTCATGCCTAAATGTGATAGATAGTGATAATTCAAGAAAATAAAAAAGAGCACAGTTTCTATCATTTAGGAGCACAGAGACATGGCAAGAAATTGTTTGAGTAGTATGATAATTGCCCCAATTTGACACAAACAGGTGTTAAACACAGGAAGACAAGTGCTTAATTCTGCAAAGGGAAGCAAATAAAACCTTCTAAGGGAAGTGATATTTAAACTGAATATTGAGGTTTGATAAGCAGACAAGAAGAAAGGGCCATCTCTGGTAGATAAAATACCACAAAAGTGAAAATAAAAGAAAGAAGGTGCATTCAAAAGCTGCAGTCAATTTGACATAGCTAGAGAGTCAGGTGGGAAACGAGGAAGGCAAACCAGGAAGGTGAGTAAGGACAGTCTGTGTGATGCTCAGAGCTTTCAACTCTGTCTTGCAGGCAATGAAAAGCCAATGAAGGACTTGAGCAGAGCAGAGACACAATGAGTACTGAATTTTGGAGAGAGCATCCAGGCCACTGGATAAAGTGTGCATGGGGAAAAAGAGCTAATGGAAGCCAGGAGACTAGCAAGAGAGTTCAGGTAAGAGTTGTTGAAGAGATTCTACTTGAAAGCCACAGTGGTGGGAAAAGAAAAGAAGTGGTAATTTGAGATAAATTCAGAGATAACACTAACAGGACTTAGTCATTCTTAAGATATGATATTGCAGGAAAATAGCCAAATATACTTGCCTCTATTATGGGGTACATGTGCAGCAGACTTGCTTGAATAATCTATTAAGGTGTGGGTAAAATATTATAATTTTATTCAAAAATTATTTTTATCTTATTCATTTTTAACTTTAATTTTTATGCTTTATAATGTATAAAGTAAAATAAATATATGTGAATAATCCATATAGATATGTCTGTATTGGGACTGTACATTCCAATTTTTACTAATAAAGATGCAAAATTAAAGAGACTTGGAGATCACTGCCTTACTAAAACCTCTGTGTTTGGACAAGGTAAAATATGGTGATATTAAAGGAAACATTTTTCCAAGTAGCATTCTAAAAGATAAGCAACGTATTTTAAAAGTGTTACTCTGTACTCCCCCAAAAGCTTACAGTCTAAAATAGAGATCTCTAATTTCTCACTGCCTTACTCGTCTTACTGACTAATATAAACAGTAAGAAGGGCAGACAGACTCCCTTCTACTTTGTCCACAGCCTAGCTCAACTCTTTATTTTTATAAATGTCAACTTAAACTAAATCAAACTTGATTTCTGATTGCTTTTTTCCCCTTGCTCAACATTTCTGATAGACAAATGTGCTATACATTTGGACACAAGCACAAAGAACTAAACCAAAGTACACACTGAATGTATAAACTATCAATTTATATACACATTAGTTAGTGGAGTGGGAAAGAGAAACAAACCTTGACAATGTCCACAGAATGACTCAGGAAGGTAGGGTAAATAACACTGCCAGGATTAAAGTTGGTAAGTTCAAAAGGCAAGGAGGATATTACTGAGGAAGGCTCAGAGGGAGATGGGTCTTTGATAGTCTGCTCAATGGGATTCTGAAGAAAGAAGGGATTGGCTGAGGTTTCCAGAAGATGAAATGTGTAATTTAGGTCTGATATCTCCACCCCTCACCTCCATATTCTTTGCTTTATCCCTTCAAGTACCAGTGAAGTCTTTTGACTTTTTGCTTTGAAACAATAATCTGAACTTTTGCCATATCCCATTTTTAAAAGAGATGTACTATAGACTGTTTATCCCCTGGGAATTCCTGGGCTCTGCTTGCTCATGAAAGTAATAATAAAATATAGAAACATATACAGCAAAGAAAAGCTCTAAATAGAACAAAAAAGTGTGTGGCACTGCCAGAAAATAAATAAAGAAGCACTTTCAATTAGATATTAAGGAAAAGCAAAGTGTTGGGAAAACCATATTATTCAAAAAACTTATGGTCCTACTTTAGGACCATAAGGAGAGGGTTAATGAAATAGTCAACAGTTAACTGAATATAGCAGTGCAAAGAAAGGAACTTTGTCTAATTGACTACACATATGAAAATCTAGATAATGAGGAAAATGCATCAAGACAAAAGACCAGAAATACACATTGTGTATACCCACTCTCGAAACTTTTTCAAGAAGTGTATGTCAGAGTGAAAGGATCCAGTTCCACCAACCTTCTTTCCGCCCTGGATGAAATTGTCTGAGCTACTATGACAAGGCGTAAGAGTTGCTGAATGGATTCAGTATAAGGACAATTCAAGCAGCTCTTCAAATCAACCAATATGAGGATGTTAGAAGTAGATGACCCCATTTATATATAAGTAGACACTACATTTATGTTCTTAATGCTCAGAGAAATGAGATTATCAGAGAGTTAAAAGAGAAGAAATGCTAAAAGGGTAAGATCTTTTTACTTTTCAGAGTGATGCATAGCTTTTGAGGACTCAGCAATAGACACTCGACACACTACTTGGTAAATTTTATCCTTCACTTGTATCTGCATCTGGGAAAACAAAAAAGAAGAAAAAAAATCTTGTTTTAAAAATGTCATTAACTATACACAGTATTGAGAAAGAAGCGTGCAATGTAGCTCTTTATCTTTTGGAAAAGGAAGTAACAGAGGGTAATTTGAGAATCTGGAAATTACATCCCATGGGAGACAACCAAAATGTTTTCAAAACTTCAGCAAGGGAAACATAAATCCCTAAAAAGTGCTTTGCTTTTTTTATATAGTCTAATATAAGTGCTGAAGCTGTTAATACTGCCAAGATCTGAGGAGCTACAAAAACATGACCTTAAAGTGGATGGGACTAAATCTTTTTTCAATCATTAATACTGAGCTATTTTTATCTAAAGATATAAACAAATAAACAATCCTAGCATCTCTCTGATGCCTCTAAGGAAAGGCTTCAAGATACTATATCTTGGAGTGACATCAGCAAGACGACTGACTAGAGATAGCTGGTCTGCAAGCAAGAACTAAGGGAACAAATAAACAGCTAAGATTTGACAGGATAATCAATGGGAGAGTACTGAAGTGGAGAGGCACTTGAGGTGATTGGAAGTCCAGGAGGGCAGCATGGAAGCAGCTGGTGTCTGCAGCCCCATCAACCCCATCCAAATATCATCAGCCTAGAGTCAGGAAGGACTCCCCCTTGCAAGGAAAAGATAAGCAGAAAATTTTCACCAACCCCCTTTGCCACTTCAAACACCCACAATTTTTACAACAGGAGAATCCCACAGTCCTCAAAATCCCTGAGTTGAGTTTGGAGAGCTGTCAGGACTTCATGCTATTGCCTTGTTCCAAATTAGGAGCACATGGTGTGTACTCCCTACCCCACCCCCCACACCCTGTGAGCCAAGCAGCTGCAACCTGGTTCCATCTTGAGACCACAGCCACCTCTGGAGTGTGTCCTACCCTGGAGCCAGTAGCCACAGCACCTCTCCAGCATTGGGGTACCATCTTTATCATGCCAAACCCACAAGGGTACCTGAATGCCATAACCCTAGCTATGTGGAACTTGGGCCAAGGATCAGCTCTGACTCTGGTCCTGCAAAGCAGAGAAAAACAATTCTCACCACTGCACTTCTAGCTGGAGGAATGGTCTGCTTTACCACCCAGGGTGAACCGGCCCTTAAGCTGGTCAACTTACCTTACCTTACCTAGAAAGACACATGAACTGAAAGTAAAGGGATGAAAAAGGATATTCAGTGTAAATAGAAACCATAAGCAAACAGGAATAACTATATTTATATCAGACAAAACAGACTTCAAGTTAGAAGCTGTAAAAAGAGACAAAGAAAAACATTATATAATAATAAAAGGATCACTTCAACAAGAAAATATAATAACTGTAAATTCAGATGCACCCAATACCAGAGTATCCAAATATATAAAGCAAACATCAAATCCAAAGGGAAAAATAGATCCCAATACAATAAGAGCTGGGGACTTAAATGCCCCACTCTCAGCACTAGACAGATCATCTATATGGATAATCAACAAAGAAACCCTGAATTTAAACTGCACCATAGGGAAAATGGACACTTATAAAACATTTCAACCAACAGTTGCAGAATACACATTCTTTTTACTAGGACATGAAATATTCTCCAGGACTGACCATAAGTTAGAATACAAAACAAGTCTTAAAACTTTTTTTTAAATCAAAATCATATCAAGCATATTACCCAACCACAGTGGAATAAAACTAGATATTAATAACAAGAAGACCATTTGAAACTATACAAATACATGGAAATTAAACAACATGCTCCTGAACAACCAAAAGATGAAGGAAGAAATTATGGATGAACTTGAAATATTTCTTGAAACAAATGCAAATAGAAACACAACATACCAAACACTATGGAACACAGGAAAATCAGTTTTAAGAGGCAAATTTATAGTAATAAATGCTTACATCAAAAGGCTAGAAAGATGTCAAATAAATAAGCTAACAATGCATCTCAGAGAACTAAAAACATCAAGAAGAAAGCAAACCCAAAATTAGTGGAAGGAAAGAAATAATAAAAATCAAAGCAGAAATAAAATTGAGACAAAAAATACAAAAGATCAAGGAAACAATAGGCTAGTTTATAAAAAAGATAAAGGGAAATAACAAACCATTATCTGGAGTAACTAAGAAAAAAGGAGAGAAGATCCAAAGAGGTAAAATCAGAAATAAGAAAGGAGATGTCACAACAGACACCACAGAAACACAAAGGATCATTGGAGACTACTGGGAACAATTATATGTCAATAAATTTGAAATGGATAAATTCTTGGATACAACCTACTAAGATTGAATCAAGGAGAAAAAACAGAATACTAGAATATGCCAATCAGTAATAATAAGTCTTCCAACCAAGAAAAGTCCGTAAACAAATGGCATCACCACTGAATTCTATCAAAACCTTACAGAGTAATTAATATCAATTCTTCTCAAGCTATCCTAAAAAATTGAAGGAGAGGGCACTCTTTGCAACTCATTTTATGAGGCCAGTATAAACTCTGATACCAAAATCAGACAACAGCACGACAAAAATAGAAAACTATAGAAAAATCCCTAATTAGCATAGATGAAAAATAATCAACAAAAGACTAGCAAGCTGAATTCAACAAAGAGATAATATAACATGATCAAGTGAGATTTATCCTAGGAATGCAAGGATAGTTCTACACATACAAATCAACAAATGTTATATACACATTAATAAAATAAAGGAAAAAAAAAAGTTCCTCTCAATAGAAAAAGAAAAAGCTTTTGATATAATTTAACATCTCTTCATGATAAAGACTTAAAAATTAGATATAAAAGTGAAGTGTGTCAACATAATAAAGGCTATATATGACAAACACATAGCTAACATCAAAAGTCTAAAAGCTATTTCTCTAAGAACTAGAACAACACAAAGATGCTCACTCTCACCTCTATAATTCAATATAGTTCTAGAAGTTCCAGCCAGAACATTTAGGCAAGAGAAGGAAAAAAGGGCATCCAAATAAGAAAGAGTAAAGTCAAATTTTGCAGACAACAGTATCTTATATACCGGTCTTATATATAGAAAACCCCAAAGACTCTACCAAAAAAACTCTGAGAATTAATGAATACATTCAGTAAAGTTGCAGGATACAAAATTAATATGAAAAATTAGTAGCATTTTTATACACAAACAATGAACTAGTTGAAAAAGAAATCGGCCAGGCGCGGTGGCTCAAGCCTATAATCCCAGCATTTTGGGAGGCCGAGACAGGTGGATCACGAGGTCAGGAGATCGAGACCATCCTGGCTAACACGGTGAAACTCCATCTCTACTAAAAAACACACACAAAAAATACTAGCCGGGCGAGGTGGTGGGCGCCTGTAGTCCCAGCTACTGGGGAGGCTGAGGCAGGAGAATGGCGTAAACCTGGGAGGCGGAGCTTGCAGTGAGCTGAGATCCGGCCACTGCATTCCAGCCAGGGTGACAGAGCAAGACTCTGTCTCAAAAAGAAAAAAAAGAAAGAAAAGAAAAAGAAAAATAAATCAAGAAGGCAATCTCATTTACAATAGCTACCCTGAAAATAATAATTAGAAATAAATTCAACCAAGGCAGTGAAAGACCTTTACAAGGCAAACTATAAAACACTGATGTTTTGTTTAGAACTACAAGCAACTAAAGAGGATACAAACAAATGCAAAGACATCTCATATTAATGAATTGGAAGAACTAATATTATCAAATGACCATCCCACCCAAAGCAATCTACAGATTCAATGCAATTGTTATCAAAATATCAATGACATTCTTCACAAAAGTAGAAAAAAAAAATCTTAAAATTTGTTTGGAACGATAAAAGACCCCAAATAGCCAAAGCAACCTTGAACAAAAAGAAGAAAGCCAGAGGTACCATATTGGTAGACCTCAAAATATACTAGAAAGCTGAGGCTTTGAGAATGATATCAGCATAAAAAATAGACACATAGACCAATGGAACAGAATTGAGAACCCAGAAATAAATCCACATGTTCCTAGCTAACTGATTATTGACAAAAGTGTCAAGAACACTCACTGGGGAAAGGACAATCTCTTGAATAAGTGATGCTCAGAAAATTGGATATCCATATGCTGAAGAATGAAACTAGACTTCAACCTTTCACATATACAAAAAAATTTTAATTTTAATTTAAGACTTAAAAGTGTAAAACTACTAGAAGGAAACATAGGAGAAATACTTCAGAACATTGGATTGGAAAAAGGTTATATAAATAAGACCTCGAAAGCACAACAACAAAGCAAAATAGACAAAAGGGATTATATCAAACTAAAAATCTTCTGCACAGGAAAGGAAACAACAGGATGAAAAGACAGCTTATAGAATAAGAAAAAATATTTGCAAACTACTTATTTGACATGAGACGAATTTCCAGAATACAAGGAATTAAGCATGTCAATGGCAAAAGCTAACCAAACAAACAAAAAACCTAAACACTGTCATTGAAAACAGGGCAAGCAATCTGAACAGACATTCTTCAAAAGAAGGCATACAAATGGCCAAAAAATACATGAAAAAATACTCAAGATCACTAATCATCAGGGAAATGCAAATCAAAACCACAATGAGGTATCATCACATCCCAGTGAGGACAGCTATTACCTAAAACACAAAAAATAACAAATGCTGACAAGGATGCAGAGAAAAGAGAACCCTTATACACTGTGGTGAGAATACAGACTAGTACAGCCACTCTGCAGAACAGTATGGAGGTCCCTCAGAAAACTACAAATAGAACTACCATATGATCCAGCAGTCCCACTACTGTGAATTTATCCAAAGGGAAGGAAATGTTAATATCAAAGAGACATCTGCACCCCCATGTTTATTGCAGCACTATTCACAACAGACAAGATGTGGATTCAACCTAGGCATCCAACAACAGATAAATGAATAAATAAACTCTGGTATATGTACACAATAGAATAGTATTCAGCTATGAAAAGGATGAAATCCTGTCATTTGCAGCAACATGGATAGAATTGGAGGACATTATGTTAAGTGAAATAAGCCAGGAATAGAAAGTTAAACATGGCATATTCTCACTTATATGTGAAGCTAAAATAAGTTGATCTCATAGAAGTATAAAGTAGAACAGAAGATACTGGAAGATGGGAAGGGTAGAGGGAAGGTAGGGTTAAGAAGAGATTTGTTAAAGGATATAAAATTACAGTTAGGTAGGAGGAATAAGTATTAGTGTTCTAAACCACTGTAAAATGACTATAGTTAGAAAATATTCCCAACACAAAGAAATTGTAAATGTTTGAGATGATTGATATGCTAATTAACTTGACCTGATCACTTCATATTATACATATGAAAACATCACTATATGCCCAGTGAATATGTACAATTATTGCAAATTAAATGCTTTTTAAAAGTATCATGTTTTAAAGCAGAGAGGTAGTTGCCTGCCCATGTCAAAGGCTGCAGAAAGAACTATAATGAACACAAAAGGATGCATCTACAAAGGGAGGAGAGGTATTTTGTGACAGTGAGATATTTTACAGTTAAATGCATAAATGACCTGAGTTTTGAATAGAAGTTGATCTTATCCCTCCCATAATAGTGACATCAGCCAAGAATTAAGTCATATTTTCATGAACACAGAGATTGATTTTTAAATTGCTATCTGTATGAGATATGATTAGCATTTCTATGTTGCTGAGAGGCACAAACTCAGGTGCAAATTCAAGTGGTAAATCCTGTGCCATTATGGTAAGTGTTAATTCATGTCAGATTAGTGATTACAGTGCCACCCATCCCACCTAATACTGTAGACTATAAATATGGGCTGGGCAAATTGTCACTGGCTCCTGGGCAAGACTTTCATCTAAAACACACAGGTGCTGCCTGGCATCCATTTCAACATGAGCAGAAAATGCTACAAGTACTAGATATCAGACCCATAATTAGGCAAATACTCTCAGGGAGTCAACGACTCCCTTACTGCAAGTAGATAATACAGGAAATAACGCTTAGTCCTCCACTTTACCATGCTAGCATTTAACAAGTTTTTTGTTTGAGTAAATGGTCTTTTCAGTGCACAAAATTGTATTGGGAGATTAGAAATAGAGAATACGGCTTCCCCAAAGTTTCTAGTTGACTATCAGGTAGTAACTGAGGAATTAAAAGAATATGACTCTATTGAAGAGCAACAGAACTGAGTTGTTACAAAGACACCATCCAATTGCCAGGTTTTTTCCAGCATTAGGAAGAAGAAGGGATGATCTATTTGTTTATTCATTTATTCACTTACTCCAAGTACAGTGCTTAAACATGTGGTTTTACAGCTGAACTATCCAGTTTCACATTCTGGCATCATTAAAAGTTAGGGCAAGTTATTTATCCTATCTGTGCTCAGCTTCCTGAATTGTAAACTAAAACTAAAAGGTATATTCCTGAAAGAGCTTTAATTAGGATTAAGCTGGTTAATATATATAAGAATCTCAGAGCATAATGTTTGGTAAGTGTTAGCTGCTATTTCTCAACAAAGATTTACTCTGCATTAATTACATACCTTCCCTGACAAATAAAACTGTGCTTTATGAGTCACAGTGGATCTACTTTGTCATAATAGCCTTATCTTCTTTCACTTAAGCTTCCTAATATTTTAAGTATTTTTTAAAACGTGCATAAATAAGTGAGCTAGCCTATTCTTGTGTGAGTGTTATATCTGATCATAATTTGGAAGGGGGAGACAAAGGCAGAACTTTCTAATCAAATGAAAACTTATCCTAATGTTTAATGTTCTTAAACAGTTGTGAAGGTTCCAGGTGAGACCCATAAGAGGAAAACAACAGTCCCCCTTTGTTGATGAAAAAGTGCTAACCCTGTTGAATAGGGTAGATAGACAATAAGGGGAACCATAAAAATTATCCTCTCTTAAGATCCCTTTCCCCATATATCAGATTTTACTCTTGCCCCTTTGGTATCTGTATTCTTACATCATTAGCCTTGTACATATCTCTGTCACTGGAGTTTCAGTCAGGATTCTTTCTGTTGCAAAAGGCAGAAAATCTAACTAAAGGAAAGAAAATTTAGTGACTTAGGTAACATGTAAAGCTCAAGGGTTGGGTATTTTGAGGGCAGCTCAGATAACATGACCAGGACCCAGGCTCTATTTTCTTCTACATGGGCCTCATTTCCAGGCTCCACATAATTGCATAAATACCTGCCTCCAACATATAACCTCCTGGATTTGGGTCTCACAAAAAAGACAGTGTGCCCCACAATAGCGTCAACAAAAGTCCCATTGCCTTTTATTGGCTTTTCAGATCACTCATCCATTCGGAACCAATTTTAGTTATCAGGGAAAACAATTTTGGGGGTGCCAAGTCTAAGTCACAGAGTTACCCATTGATCTAGGAGTAAAATGAATTCCACCCAAAGCACACAGCTTAGGAGAAGGGTGAGGAAAAATTACATATAGGATAATTAACGTGTTATTATCAGCAGATAGATGAATGGACAACAAAAACTAGTTTACTATGTCTGCCGTATAGTTCTAATCCTGCCAAATTCATTTTCAAAGACTCCAAATGACAAAATTCTTTTGTCTCTTGCATCAAGTCCAAAATCCTTATGTGGCATTCAAGATTTTCAACAGTCAGAATTTATGCTTCCTTCTGCATTCTAGCTCCATTTTGTTACCAAAATGTCTTTGTTCCCTTTTGACTTTTGAACTCCTTGTCTGCCTCCCCTCTCCATCTTGTTGACATCTTTTATATTATTGAAAATCTAGCTCAAATGCTACATGTCTCACCCCCAGGAAAGGGCTAAGCTGGAAAGGTAGAGGTGGAAATGACGAGAAGTGGACCCATTTGAGAACTATTTGAGAGGTGGTCTCAAGAATGAGATCCAGGTTTTTATTTTCAATTACCAGTACATTTGAGATGCCATTTACTAAATATCATATTTAAAATAGTCCTATATCTAAGGAGAAGGGCAGGTAGTCTGGGCCAAGCTAAAGAAATTTCAGAACAAAT
Organism: Piliocolobus tephrosceles; assembly: GCF_002776525.5. Classification (NCBI taxonomy): domain Eukaryota; kingdom Metazoa; phylum Chordata; class Mammalia; order Primates; family Cercopithecidae; genus Piliocolobus; species Piliocolobus tephrosceles. The sequence continues at coordinate 165,814,940 of NC_045437.1, forward strand.
GTACTCTACTGGATTCCTCTTCTAGTTTTGAGTAAAGATCACATGCAGGAACTTCCTGTTGATTCTATGGCTCTGGAAGTGGAATCTAATCTTTCCCAAACTGATCCTTTCCTGCCACCACATTGTTTTCTTTATAATTTCAGGCTGAGGACCAGCTGGGGAAACAGAGCTATCGGTACTAAGACGTTTCCGTTGGAGTCTTGACATTTACTGACAGTCCACATATTAGAACGGTCTGCGATGCTCCCACCTTCATGTTTCCTCCCTGCTCCATAAAAGCTGTGCCCAGGTTTTCCAGCACTCTGTCCTTTATCTCCTGACCAGTCTCTCTGCCTAGCAGAAATAGATATGTAAAACTGACATTTCAGCACCCTTCCGAATTTGTAACCAGACATTCTTTGTACAAAGGACTGATAATCTTTTCCCATTTCAGTGGTTCTACAGATAAACACTTGTGGATTTATGTTGCTATGTCTGTGAAATTTTGATTTCATTTTAAGAAGATAGTATTGTGATTCTGTTCTCTCAAATAGCATCTGCTTCTTTTGAAAATTGTTCTGAATTTATAAGAGTATATGATTGTCAGAGAACTATTAATATTGCCAGTGTTGTGAAATTTACAAAACTCTCTTGTATACATCATTATAAGATTATCTCAAAAATACCGAGAGGTAGACATTTTTATATCATTGTTGTATGAGACAATTGAGACTCAGAGGATCCAAGTGAACTCTGATGTTATACCGCTGGAAAATAGTGCCACAGGTCTCAAATTCATGGTCAAATCTCATGCTTTTATTTTTGTTTTGGTACAGCAACTTATTTGATGTTATGGGTGAAGAGGTTATATTTCAAAATATTCCACTACATTCTACTTGAATATAAAGTTATTTTCTCTCAAGGCCTCCAGAAATATTTATAGAAAGTGCTCTAATTGTTCCAGAGCAGGTTATCAGAGTATTATGACAAAAACTTAATGACTAGAAGGGTTAGTTTTCCTTCAAGAAAACCTCTACCTCACAACAGCAGTCTTGACTCTTTAGGCAACTTATAAACTTGTTTCTTAAGTTACTACAAGAAAACAGAAAAAGAATATAGGCTATGTACTCCTGGGAACACAATTCAGAATATAAACTGTGCAGCCAATAGGTCAATTTCATTTTCATTTGGCAAAGGCAACAATTTCTATACCAAATGTCATGGACTCCCACCTTACCTTACAAAGGACCTGTTAGGATGCCTCAGATTTAGAATGCAGAGCATCACTCCCAGGAAATCTCATCGACCCTCCTCCAATGAGAGTATATTTATATTTGCTGTTTTGTTTTTAAAAGTGTGTTGGATGAAAACATGTAAATTCTTCAAGTCCTTTGGAAATAAAGCAAATTTTGCACCAGATCTACACATATATGTTATTATTTTGATATTTGTTTTAAAATTGTTAAAATATTATGAATTTGAGAGATAGAAATGCATAGATTAAAGTCTAACCCTGAGATGTTTCCAACAAGGTTTATAGAGATGAAGTAATCTGCCTAAGTAAGGTGGCTGAGCTAGAAGTTGAATCCAGGCATTCTGAACTCTGGTTTATTGGCTAAGAAGGGTTAGAATACACAGCCATAATGGGTATATATTAATGGATTCAAAAACGTTTCAGCTCCTCAACTACCAAATAAATTGGCCAACTTGATTGACCTCTTAACTCTTTTTTTTTTTATTTCTTACTTTAAAAGGTTTTAGGTATAATCAAGTTGCCTTCCCACTCCCATCCTCAAAATGTCCAAGTTAGACTGAGACAAGATGTTTTTAGATCAGTCTAGATCATTTCAGGAAAGTTCACCCTAGGTGTAAGTCAAGCATAATACTCTAATGAGAGCTACTGGTAATCACCGTTGTGATAGTTAGTTTTATATACCAACATAGCCAGGCTGCAATACCCAATCATCTAATCGATTGCTCATCTGGCTGTTGCAATGAATGTATACTGTAGAAGTGGTTAACATATATATATATATATATGTCGATCTTAATCTATTGGTTCTATTTTTCTGGAGACCTTGACTGATACAGATTTCAGTACTAAGAGTGGTTATAGAGGAACAAGATCTTAAGGATGAATTTTTTGAAATGTTTTGGAGTTCCTGTAATTAATTCTCTAATCTGACTATATTGAAAGACACTAATGATTATTTCCAGTAGCAAAGAGGGCACTGATAGTCCATAGTGTGATATAGCAATAGAGATAGGCAAAATATCACCACTGGATACTCCAAATGAAAAACCATTAAGAAGCAAGGTTCTGCCTTTCTGTTGATTCTCCTCAGGGACCATCCACACCACTCCTTTTTGCTTTTAGACCTATAACTTGACTCAAGTTCCAGCAGGCCTGAAAGGGTGAGGTACAACGTGTGGCCCATAAGGACATGCACTACCCTCGAAAAGAGCTTCATGATTTTCTATTTATACAGACAGGAATCTGGGGGATACATGTGGGAATGGATATTAAGGGTATGGAATAATACTAGAAGAAGCATAAAGTTGGATCAGGCCAAATTTTTTGATATGCTCTCACTGAGCAGATATTCTGAGTTTAATGTTGCAGCTTGGGGGATTAGAAAGGGTTTTTAGCTATTTGTTGGGTTGGCTGAAACATAGACCAAAAGGTGCCCCACTCTAAGTGCAGTTGACATGACAGAATAGCCATGGTATATTTAGAGGAAAGAATCCAAAGTCTTCAGGATTTGGGGTATTTTAGGGTAGATTTATCATTTAAGACCTGCTCACCCACCCAAGAATGGTCCACAGGATATATCTTTCACCATGACTGTGAATAATAAATTTGTGAAGGGAGTCCCAATATCCTCGAAGAGCTTTGTGATTGCTTTTTTCTGTAGGTTAGAAATTATAGTGGGAACTGCTACTACTGAATTAAGAAGCCCAAATACAATGGGAATAATTGGATCCCTGGGGTTGCAGGGGCAAAGTGGTGACATTCAATCTCAAAAGGCAAGTTGGGCATGGATATCATAATGGACAGCAGTGTCAGAGCAGCAGTCGCAAAAATCTGACTCACAGAGACCTGTGACATTAGTTAGTTGATCATAGTGTTCTTAGAAGTGAAATAGGTAGGAAGCCTACTAAATTCTTACTTGATCTGTAAAAGTGGAGAGTTTTAGCTCAAGTAAACAAAACTCTAACTTGAGTAATAAAAACAGAGTCATGACCCCTCTATCAATCCCCAGACTTGAGCAAGTTTGCAGAACAGAACCCCTTGAATGAAGAGGAGGCTGAGGATCCTTGAGGAAGGATCCCACTACACTGCCAAAAACTTATACTGTTAATTTTTCTTCCAGCCTTTCCCAAAGAGACCTATAGCTGTTTACCAGAGTGACTGTTCACTGGGAAAAAGGAAGTAATCAGATATTTCAGGTATTATTGGAAGCTGGCTATAAACTGGCATTAACTATAGGAGACCCAAAATGTTATTGTGGTCTGCCAGTTCAAGTAGGGAAATATGGAGATCAGGGTTCAATGAGGTTTTAGCTCAGATCCATCTCACAATGGGTCCAGTGGACCCCTGAACTCATTATGTGGTTATTTCCCCAGCTCTGGAATATATAGTTTGAACATATCTGATAACTGGTTGAATCTCTGTGTTTCTGCATAATAGCCCTAAACCCACAGGTCAGGGAGCTAACACAGAGATTAGGTATGCCGAATCATAACACAGGGTATGCCAAGTGGAATCCATGAGAACTGCCTCTACCTAGGAAATAGTAAACCAAAAGCAATACTGCATTCCTGAAAGGACTGCAGAGATTAGTGACACCATCAAGGACTTGAGTGATGAAGGGGTAGTGATTACCACCACATCCCCATCAAACTTGCTTATTTGAGCTGTACCAAAGACAAATTTTGGAGAATGACAGTGACTTAACCAGATGATGACTCTGATTGCAGCTGCTCTGGTAGATGAATTTCATTGCTAGAACAAAGTAATGTATGCACTGGTATCTGGTATGCAGCTATTGATTTGACAAATGTCTTTTCTTATTTGTTAGTAAAGTATATCAGAAGCAGTTTGCTTTCAGCTAACAAAACCAGCAACCCATCTTCACTGCCCTACCTCAGGGGCATATCAGCTTTCTAGACCTTTGCTATAATTTATTGTGCAGAGATCTTGATTGCCTTTCCCTTCACAAGATATCACACTAATCTACTACATTGATGGCATTATGCTGATTAGATCTAGTGAACAGGAAGCCGAACTATTCTAGATTTATTGGTAAGACATTTGCAAGTCAGAGGGTGAAAAATAAGTTTCAAAAAGTCTAGGGGCCTTCTACCACAAGGAAATTTCTAGCAGTGCAGTGCTGTGGAGCAGGTCAAGATATCCCTTCTAAGATGAGGAAGAAGTTGTTGTAGCTGACCCCTCTTACAACCCCAAAAGTGGCACATTGCTTAGTGGGCCTTTTTGGATTTTAGAGGCGACATACTCCTCATCTGAGTGTATTACACTAGCCCATTTACTGATTGACCCAAAAAGCTGCTAGTTTTGAGTAGGTCACTGAATAAAAGAAAGCTCTGCAACAGGCACATTCTGTTGCACAAGCTGCTTTACCATTTGGGCCATAAGACCCAGCAGATCCAATGGTGCTTGAAGTGTTAGTCACAGATAGAGACCTGTTTGGAGTCTTTGGCAGACCCCAATAGGTAAATCAGCACTGGCCTTTAGGATTTGGGAGCAAAGCCCTGCTATCCTCTGCAGATAAATACTCTCCTTTTGAGAAGCAGCTTTTGCCCGCTACTAGGCCTTAATAGAGACAGAATGCTTGACCGTGGGCCACCAAGTTAACACACCATCTGAATTGCCCATCATGAACTAAGTGTTATCTGACTCACCAAGCCGTAAGTTTCATGAAGAAATGACCCAAATGCCCATGGTCTCCACACCTGCTACAATATATTCTTTCTCAATCCATACCTATGGTCTTAGGGGATTTTCCCTAAAATCAATGACTGTAGAGGCAAAACACTCAAGTCTGGATTGCAGATGGTCCTGTACAATATGTAGGCATCACCCCAAAATAGACATCTACAGCACTATAGTCCTTTATAGGACATTCCTAAAGGACAATGGTGAAGGGAAATCTCCACAGTGGACAGAACTTCAAGAAATGCACTTGGTTGTTCATTTACTTGGAAGGAGAAATGGCAGAAGTACAAGTATATATCAATTCATGACTTGTGGCTAATGTTTTAGCTGGATGGTCAGGAACTTGGAAGAAACATGATTCAAAAATTGGTGGCAAGGAGGCTTGGAGAAGAGGCATATGCACCCACACACATCCTATTGGTTCTGCTTTTTTGGAGAACCTCTCTGAATGAGCAAAAATGTGAAGATATTTGTGTGCTATGTGAATGCTCACCAAGGAGTAAATTCAGCAAAGGAGTATTTTAATAATCAAGTGTATAGGACAATTCTTTCTGTGGATAATAGCCTCTGTTTCCAGCCACTTCTGCCATTGCCTAGTGGGCTCATGAACAAAGTGACCATGATGGTAAGGATGGACTCAGCAACATGGACTTCTATTCACCAAAGCTGACGTGACAACAGCCATCACCGAGTGATCAGTCTGCCGGCAGCCGAGACCAACACTGAGTCCCATACGGCACCATTCTCTGGGGTGACCAGCTAGCCATCTAGTGGAAGGTTGATTATATTGGAGTGCTTCCATCGTGGAAAGGGAAGTGGTTTGATCTTACCGGAATAGACACTCTAGACACAGAATTCCCTTCCTCGCATGCACTGATTCTGCCAAAACTACCATCTGTGGACTTACAGGATGACTTATAAACCATCATGGCATTTCTCAGCATTGCTTCTGATCCAGTAACCCACCCGCTTCACAGAAAGTAAAGTGTAGCAACAGGCACATGCTTATGGAATTCACTGGTCTTACTATGTTTTCTACCATCCTGAAGCAGCTAGCTTGATAAAACGGTAGGATAGTCTTTTGAAGACTCAATTACAATGCCAGTTGGGTGACAATACCTTGCAGAACTTGGCCAATGTATTTCAGGAGGCTGTATATGCTCTAAATCAGCATCCAAGATCTTGTGCTGTTTCTCCCGTAGCCAGGATTCATGAGTACAGAAATCAAGGAAATGAGTGGAAATGTGAGTGGCACCACTGGTCATTACCCGTGGTGACACACTAGCAACATTTTATTTCCTGTCTCCAAGACCTCATACTCTGCTGGCCTTAGAGGTCTTAGTTCCAAAGGGAGAAATGTTTCTACCAGGAGACAAAGCAATGATTCTATTGAACTGGATGTTAAGACAGCCACTGGTCACTTTGGGTCCTCATGCTTCTGAATCAACAGGCAAAAAATTTACCTGTTTGTATACTGACTGATGTGATTGATCCTGATTACCAAGGGAAAATTGGCCTGCTACTACATAATGGAGAGAAGGAAGAGTATGTCTAAAATACAGGCGATCCCTTAGGGCATCTCTTAGTATTATCATGCCTTGTGATTAATGTTAATGGAAACCTGCAACATCACAATTCAGGCAGCACTATTAATGACCTAGATCCTTTAGGAATAGAAGTTTGTGTCGCTCCACCAGGTAAAGGGCATAGTGGAGGAAGGTAGTTTAAATACCAGCTAAAACCATGTGACCATTTTCATAAATAAAAATTGAAATTGTTACAAGCCTTTCACATTATTTTCTTATTTTTGTGGGGTTTTTTTTTTTGTTTTGTTTTGTTTTGTTTTCTTTTGAGACAGAGTCTCAATCCTTCACCCAGGCTAGAGTGCAGTGCTGTGATCTTGGCTCACTGAAACCTGTGCCTCCTGGGTTCAAGAAATTCTCATGCCTCAGCCTCCTGAGTAGCCAGAATTACAGAGGAGTGTCACCACACCCAGCTAATTTTTGTACTTTAGTAGAGAAGGGGTTTTGCCATGTTGGCCAGGTTGGTTTCAAACACCTGACCTCAAGTGATCTACCTGCCCCAGCCTCCCAAAGTGCTGGGATTACAGCTGTCAGCTAACATGCCCTGCCTATTTTCTTATTTTGTTATAAATTTGTGTGCATGTATGTGTGTATGTGTAGGTGTGTTTGTGTGTATGTATGGCAAATATCTCTGTTTTCTTTTCTCTCCTCTTATCATAATGACGTAAGACATATTACGTAATAGCTACCTTTCCACCATAGTATTTAAGTTACAGGATATCAAAGAAAAGAGTGAACATTATCCAAGGACTTTGCATCCCTCTGGGGAAAGAGTATTTTTTTTTTGTCATACATTAGATAGTTGTATCACGTTAGGTGGATACAATAAAAGTGTGACTTGTTATTGTTTTATTGTTTTTATTTTGGAGATTAAGTGTGTTGTAAGGAGATGTGTATGACTGTCAATTTGACAAGAGGTGGACTGTGATGGTTAGTCTTATGTGTCAATTTGATTAGGCTATAGTACCCAGTTACTTACTGAAACACTAATCTAGGTGGTACTGCAAAGATATTTTTGTAGACAAGTCTACAATCAGTTGACTTTACATAAAAAAATTACCATCAATAATGTGGGTGGGCCTCATGCCAGCAGTTGCCTTATAAAAACAAAAGCTGAGGTATTACCCAGAAAATAAGAAATTCTATCTCAAGACTCCTGCTCGAGTTTCCAGCCTACCAGCCTACCCTGCTGATTTTGGACTTGCCAGTCCCCATAATCAAATTCCTTAAAATTTGTCAATCTGTCTGTCTATATATATATATATATATATATATATATATATATATATATATATTCGTATAATTGTATTATAGTTATACATTATATACTATATAGTTATATATAAACATTTACACACACATACACACATAAACACCCTATTGATTCTGCTTCTTTAGAGAACCCTAACTGATATACATCTATAAATTATAGCTCTAAAATTAATTGCCCTTTTTTCTTCTTCTAATTTTATTAAATTTTATTTACAAAAATAAGACATGATTATTTTAACAAGTTCAAAAATACAGGTTTATAGAAGTGAAGTGTTAATACTCTTCACTTATCTTCCCTCTAAACCTATTTCTATTTTTGTATACCTTTCTATACTTTTCTTAATAAAACACATACATACACAAATGCACATTCATATTCACGTCTATAATTTATTTTGTTTTTTTTAAAGGTGGCTATAGCTATACTTATTTAACACTCTATAATTTGCTTTTTAAATTAAGCAATACATTATGTAACTGCCTCTAAACAAATACTTACAGGGCCCATTTTAAAATTGTTGCATACTAGTCACTATATTGACCATAACTTAACCAAGCATTTCCTTATCAATAGCCTTTTGGGTTGTTTTAATAATTTCTGTAGTTTGAATATGACTGCATTAAACATATTTGTACTTGCAACTTTACCTACTCATTTTTTGTATATTTTCAAAATTGAGATTTCTAGGTCAATGGGTATTGATAGATTCTTTTCATAAAGGTTGTAGCAATTCATTATTCTACCAGCAAAGTATGTAGCCCTATATTTTCACCAGCACTGGATATTAGTTTTCAATGTGAAGAATAGAAAGTGAGATCTCGTTTATATTTTATTTTACATTTCCTTGCTACCAACATGTTGGACCATATATTCATACGGTTAAGAGGTGGTTGGCCTTTCTTTTTCTATTACTTGCTTCTTCATTTCATTTTCTATATAGCATTACTTTCCTTTATGTTTACTTACTAATAAAAAATAATTTATTTTTATGAGACAAGGCCTCACTTTGTTGCCCAGGCTGGAATGCAGTGGCATGATCACAGCTCACTACAGCCTCAGTCTCCTGGGTTCAAGCAATCCTCCCACCTTGGCCTCCTGAGTAGCTGGGGCTCCAGGTACATTCCACCATGCTCAACTAATTTTTTTATTTTTAATTTTTAGATATGGGGTCTCACTATGTTGCCCAGGCTGATCTCTAACTCCTGGGCTCAAGTGGTCTTTCCACCTCAGCCTCCCAAAGTGCTGAGATTACAGGCAAGAGACACTGTGCCTGGAATTTTTTGTTTGTTTGTTTTTAACAATCTCCAAGAACGTTTCATTTTGCTGAATATGGCCTTTCAATTTACCTAAAGTGACCACAAGCATAAAGGAGTCGAGTCAATGTTTATATAGATTATTGCAGTTTATTGCACTGACACCACCACTTACCCCCAGGGAGAAAAACAAAGGAGCAGCAAAAGGTGATGATATGGTAGACCTTGAAATTTCTGTCAGTGGCACATCAACTAAAGAAATTCTAAAGAAAAATCATCCTGTCAACTTCTTCAAACTAGAAATGTATTTAGACTGCAATATAGATCTAATGCCCAGCTTGCAGAATTGCAGAATTTTCCAATTTGGTGTTGCTCTAGGTTAAAAAACACCAGCTGAAAAATGTGAATTGGAATCATTTGCCATTCGTTCCTAATATAATGACTGATTTCCCACTCTGGATTCAGCAAGCTGCAGGCAATGGGTTTGAACTGAGTCCAGGTGGAAGGGGGCCAGACATATGAAATTTAAGGCCTCTATTGCACAACTCCCTACAGAAATTGTACAAATAATGTAGCTGAAGTGCTTTCTGCATGCTGTGTAACCCAACTCTTTTGGCAACCTGATTAATTCCTTGCCCTTTTCTGTAGTATGCACAGTTGGGAAGTATACTAAAAGGTGACAGAAACCATAATAGAAGCTGTCAAGTATTACATTCAAGATGTTATCCTCTTCATTTTCGGTTTAGAAAAAAATTTTTCAAAAAAAAAAGGCCTCATAAAGCTTGGACATAATAATTACTCCTCGGTGCTATTTTCCTTTTGTTAATACCACTAATGTTAGTAATAAATAAGTCCAATCCCAGAGATGATTGTTATTCTAAATTTATGCTGTATTCTACAGAGCTGAATATAAATATATATGCAGACTTACTAAAAACTGTCTCAATCAATACAAAAAAAACCTTTTAATTGTACCTACTCTAAGTTGGACCACCATGTCAATGCATATTTCTCTGTTTGTTTAAGTGTCTGCACAGCCTTCAGGGGTTAAACTTTCATTCACTCCCACCTGCTTTTTGTGCCTTTTCTCAAAAGGGGGGGGTCTGTGAAACAAGGATACCTTTTGAGTATAAATACTAAAAAACATTTAATCCAAGATTTGTGGTAACTCCAGTTTCAGTCTTCTCAAAGATGGAGATGTTAATATTGTCAAGGTTCCAGTGAGAACACGATGCCAAGAATGACACACCAAATTCTCCCCAAGTCATCTAAAACTAAAGCTTGTCAAAAGCAACTAATGTGTTAAGTGGACACAATTTTTTTTTCAAAAGGAAAACAATTTAGAGGTATTCTCTATACTTTTTTTTTTACTTGTAAATTCTTTTTAAATTGCACACTAGGAACAAGGGGGTAGTTCAATAACTGGTTAATGAATTTTAATGTGTGACTTAGGAATCAAATTGGCAAACACAGAGGGAATAGTGACTTGGTGCATTACCAATCTGGAGTACCTGAGAAGCTCAAACAAGGACTGTATTATAAATTCTGGGAGAACTTGGCATAGCACTGGAGTCAGAATATTTTATCAGGCAACCTAGAGCCAGAGTTGAATTTTCCTTTTGTTTTCTGGACTTTGATTTCTAAATGTTTCCTTAGAACAGGTACTTGGTTTAAATGGGATTTAAATAAATTCAGCTCCAGGAATTAGTAACCAATTTGCTTTTAAGGGTCATATTTTGTGTTTCACTTAATAGGTATCACATGTTTTCAGCTGGTCTTTTTTCTATATATTGATGTCAGCTTAAGTGGAAAGAAATTCAAATAATCAAGCACCATAATACTTAGAGATTACATCCATAAATCAGGCTTGGCTATAACATCAGTATATGCTTAGGATAAAATCATGTTGCATGCCATAAAGTATTTGTGTGTACATGTGTCATTCATGTCTGAAAATAATTTTGGGAGGCAGCAGTCTAGTTGTTGGCCTGTTAATCTAAAAACAAACCGAAAAACAAACAAACAAAAACAAAAAACACCTGGTAATTAAATGGAAACAATTGTAGGGTTAATTGATAGGGGAAGACTAATAGGATTCTGGCTGTGCTTGGGATCATGATGTGACCTCTGAGATATCATGGATTGGAAACTGGAAAATATTTTAGATCTTGCACTTAAAAAAATATTTGAAGTGGCACCACATGCCAGAGTTAATCAGTGTCAAAACGTATTGCTTCAAGTCTTTGGAAAACATTAACTAAGAAGTAAGTGAAATAAAAATGTTTTCCTGTTTGTTATGGACTAAATTGTGTTTCCTCAAAATCAATATGTTGAATCCCCAACCCCCAATATGACTGTACTTGGGGATATGGCTTTTAACGAGGTAATCAAGATTAAATGAGGTTAAAAAAAAAAAGGTAGAACCTTAATCCAATGTGACTGGTGTCCTTATAAGAGAGAGAGACACAAGAGAGCTTTCTCTCTTTTTCTCTCTCTCTGCAGGAGCACAAAGGAAAGGCCATGCGAGGACACAGGGAGAAGACAGCCCTCTACCAGTCGGGAAGAAAGCCCTCACCAGAAACTGAACTGGCCAGAACAATGGCCTTAGACTTGTAGCACCAGAACTCTGAGGAAACACATTTCTGTTGTTGAAGCCACCCAGTCTGTGATTTTTTTTATCACAGTACTAGCAAATTGATATACCTTCCATCTAGTTGCCTGAAAATAGGGTCTAAGGTACCATGCGTAAATAAAACATATCTGTGGTACCTGTGGTGCCAAAGCAGACATTTCGTATTTTTGTGGATTATCTGGGGACAGACACAGCTCTTACAGCTGGCTAGAAATTCTCCCGATAGTGTCTGAAGTGGTTGTAAAAGTCGTCAGAGTGAGTGGAGTGGACATCTGTTCTTTTTGTTTGCCTACATTTATTTCTCCTTCCCCTCTAACATCACAATGGCTTTCCTAGAATAAGTGAATCCTCTCTCACTCTTCTCATGCTTAGTCTACATGATTTGGGTATGGCTGACTCTACTCCATGGCTCTAAGTTGGGCAGGTGACTCAGACCTGGAAGGAGGAGTACAGTAGCCCCTGCCAGAATGATTATCAGGAGAGAACGTGTGACTATCACAGCCATTTAACATCTGCTCACACAGTTTTTCTGGAACTACTGGGAAATAATCAGGAAATTTCTGTTGGATTTACTAATATGAGAGCCTGTTAGTATGGAGCTACTGGGGACCATTTCTCAAGGAATTATGTCAAAACAGAGGAAGCCCAAGTCAAGAAGAGTCTAGTGTGTTTCGGAAAGCACTCTTACAGGAGCAACATCCAGTGATTCTTGGGCCTAGACTTGGAGTTTTCCACTACTATCGCTGATACAGTGGCCCATTTTTGCATAAGCCCTGCTTGAGGTGAATTTTAGGCTCTTGCAGAAGGAAGAGACATCTTGGTTATCACTATGGCTGATGCTTAAAAGAGAGATTTAAAATTTCAACTCAAACGCCCTCTCCTTTCTCGCCATCTATCCAGACTTCTATTAAGCTTTTATTAAGGCTGAGTTCAAGTTCTACATTCTCTGTGGGTGGCCTCCTCCTCTGGACTGTTGTGTGAACTACACAGCAAGAGAAACGATGTAGAGGCACTGGGTTTTGCAACACATGTAGTCAATTATCTGGATAGAGGCTAGGGGCTGCCAGGAGTTTAAGGGCTACTTTTCAGAAATTTGTTTGTCGTTGATTAATTGTAGTGAGGTGAAAAATGTTCCCCTCCACCGCAAATCTGTGTCAAACCAGATCCTCATAATGTTATTTGGAAATAAGATCTTTGCAGATGTAGTTATTTAAAAATCTCAAGATGAAATTATCCCAGATATCAGGTGGGCACTAAGTTCAATGACTGGTATCCTTATAAAAGAGGAGAGGACACAGAGACCCAAGAAGGCCATGTGGAAAGAGAGGTAGAGGTTGGAGATACGTTTCCACAAGCAAAGAACACGAGGAGCCACCATAAATTGGGAGAGGTAAGTAAGAATTCTCCCCTAAAGTCTTTGGAAGGAGCATAGCCCTGCTGATGTCTTGATTTCAGACTTCTGGTGTTATGAGAAAATAATTTCTCATTTTTTAGACACCAAATTTTTGATTATTTGTTATGGCATCCATAGGAAATGAATACACCAGTGAAGCTATAAAGCTTGAGAAAGTGAGGAGAGAGTTGAAAACTCTAAGAAATGACTTTGCTGGAGAAGGGGAAGTTCATGTCAAAGTTCATTAGCATTGAGATAAAAAAGATCAGTGCTATTCCCCATGCACTGTACATTCTCCCTTATGCCTTTAATCCTAATTCATCACATGCTGACCAGGCTTTGTATGTTATCTGATGGCCATTCTCAGGAAAAGCAAGGATTTGCTGAGCTTTTGCACTTTTCTGAGATGGGGAAGGCACTGAGAAAAAGGGAGCATGACGATTTTACCACAGAAATTCTGCAGTGTGATTTGGCCTCATGACAATTTGGCCATCTGCTTCATGGAGAGAGTCCAGCACCATCAACGAGACAGTGTAATTTCTGTCACTTCTTAGAGAAGCATCCTTGTAACACAACAGTCCTTTGGTGGGTTCATTGTGTGGCAGTGTAAATTTTCATGACTAGGGTCATCGTCCATCCTGGTTTGCCTCAGACAGCCCCAATTTATGCCTGTTGTCCTAGCTGAATTAATTATAGCCCTCCCTTTTTCACTTTGAAAAGTGTCCCTGTTTGGATGATAAATTATATAGCCACCTTAGCTATGACACAATCTCTCATTAAAAAAAAAAAAAAGCTGTAAAGCTTTGCAAATTGATTTACTTTCATTTTCTTGCCAACTCCACAAGATTACTTACAATGTTTTGGAAATAGTAATTACATTTTTTTAAAGAGAGTTTTGCCTGGGAGTTAGAAAAGGGAAGTTCAGAAAGGGAAGTCAGTGTTGTCTGTTTCCTAAAGACTGCTTCGCTCCCCCACAGCAGGTGCCCCCACCGGTTCCTACCTGCTCCTAGCTTTGGCAGTAGAGCAATGCCTCTATCCAGTGAAAGGAATCTGGCCGCTTCAGCAGGGTGACAACTGCACACATCCATATCTGCAAGGCAGGTGTAAGCTGGCATTTTGCCCAAGCCTGGCCAGACAGCTTCATAAATCCTGCCCTTACCACAGCCCGAATTACTTTTCATGACACAAAGCCAAGCTGTGTTATTCACCTAATGCCCCGATTTACAGTTCCCAAGACAAAAGAACATACAGATAGAGTTTCAGGGCTCTGTTTGTCTTCACGTTTATCTAAAGGTCAGTTTCAGGTCACGCTCAAGAAACCTGACAAATGGTGGTGAATAAACCTAAAAATAAATTAAGTGCAAGTGGGAAACTTAAGCATTCCTTATTCTTGTGCCAAAAGAAAACTCAACCCAATTTACATTCTTTTAATATCTGAAATACGCAGCTGTTCTCTTATTCATGGCATAGTGGGGAATTATTATGCTTCCTTCAGCTCATGCGCATATGGGCATGTGTGTGCTTCCACATAAGGTATCCACATGTACACACATACACGCATACACACGTCTCGGCACAGTTCCCATTTAGGTATTTGTTCTTGTGTCTTTAAGGACCTGAGTTCATGGAAGACTTGAGGGTCCTCAGAGTGAGAACTGTTCTTAGCTGGAAGACTGCTGTGGTTGCCCAGGAGTGCCACTCATGTCCTGCCAGACTCAGGGGCACTAGGATGTCAAGCAGAAATGTCATCACTATATGAACAAGAAAATGAGATCAAGGAATGCAGCTCTTTGGAGAGAGATAACTGCTCATATGCCACATTCATGAAAGTGAAGGTTGAGCGGTTAACCTGAAGAATGCTTCATGCAAGTAGGCTTAGAACTGCAGAGTAAGAAAGTGCTGGAGCCCCACCAACTAAAAATGCCTCTGCAGAAACCTCAAGACCCCAACAGTCCATTGCTGAGTTGTTGACCACGACAGGGCTTCTAGAGCAGCACTTAATTTACCCTCGGGTGAAGGGTGTTTCTAAGGAAAACCATAGACAACAACAAAAAACCCACCTTCTCTCCTTCAGAAAACTGCAATAGACTTTGAGACTTACCCTACTCTGCTGTATTTTCCATATGTAAACTTACTCTATGATGTAGATTTTCCCTTCCTCCCACTCCATCCCCAAACCCCTAGCCTCACTCTTCTGTTCACAAGATTAGGACAGAAATTACACAAAGAGAAGTGAGACACTGCTTGAGAAGAAACACACTGAGCCCATCACGTTTCATAGTGGGTTTGTAAATTCCAGCTGCCTCTGTTAGGGTTGCAGAAGAAGGCCAGAGTTGTTTCTAAAGACAAAGTCAAGTAAGACTCATCACTGTCAATCTTCTGAATGCAAAGAGTTAAGTATGGCAGATGAATGTGCTTCTGTGACTGGTTTGACAAACCTGCCATATGGTTTGTGGACAGTAGCATTTGGACAACTGAGGTAAAAAGGAGTCTTATGGCACCGTCAGCAGCCACATTTGCTCACCCGCACTCTCTCAGCTCTCACTTGTCCCATACGTGCAGATGGGGCCCTACTGCAAGACTTTTTGGCTTTCCTCCCAACAGCTTCCATTGACTTACAAAGAGTGCAGGCTGGAAGCACTGGGATTTCATTCCCCCAGAGAGCAGCCAATGGCACCTGGGAGTTGGTGGATATATACCCCTGTGGTGAGAACTCCGAGATGTGTTTTACACTGGCTCCCAACAGTCCCTAGTGGGGTTATGCCCCCATTGCCCACCATGATAACTGGCTCAGTAAGGCACCGTTTACTGGCTTCTTTACCTTCCCTCTCTCATATCCCCATCCCACTACAGGTGCTACTTGGACCCCCTCAAAAATAAAGCACTTGCATTAAAATTCTTGTCTGGAGTCATATCCTGGAGAATCCCAGCCTAAGAAAGCTCAATATGAGGATATCTGTGAAAAGGCAGGTGGAACTACGTAGAGTATGTGACCTGTCTCTGAAGAGTGATCCCCATAGGGCATTTGGAAATGGCACAGAGGATGTGCCCTGGAGTACCCACATGTATTGATGGAAGTTATAGAATGTGAACTTCCAGATGCAAATGTACCAGTAAAAAGTGCATTGTTTGTGTGCATGTGCAAGCCAGGGAGTGGGGATTGTGGGGAGAGACTAGGAGGTAAGGATGTCTCATCTTCCGTTATTATTAGGATTATGACTGAGAAGACAAAGCATCACTTTGAGATTTCTCTGTGTGTTTGAAAAGGCGGATGAATGTTAATGTATTCCAGGAAGTACTGAACACCAACTTGAAGCTTTTATCCGCTTTTCTTTGCTCTAATTTCTAAAGCAAAAATGCCTTTCCTCCAAATACTCTATTAAAAGGACGTATGAAATTAATGAAACATATCATTACTTTTACAATGGCCAAATTATAGATTTGTCACAGTACAGAGATGGAAACTCATTAAGTTATTGTGTTTCTGCCTCACATTTTATAGTGTATTAAAATAAAAAGAATTTTCCAAACCTACCAAACCTTCTTTTTCTCTATTGTCTTTCCACAACTTCTTTCATAGTTTGAGCTTCAAATCATCTAACTTATCTCTCTATGCCTATAGTATCGGCAGAACAGAAATTAAGAATAGCTGTGGCTGAAAATGAGAATCTCAATTTGGGGTTGTAAATTTCATGCTTTATTTGAGAACTAGGATAGAGTTGACAAGTCTTTCCATCCTTTGAAAGCAGATGAGTAGAGTAGCATTCTTCTTTTATCATCCTGTCAAACTCCGTCCCTCATATCTTTCAGGGAAACTGTGAATTATTTATCCCACTGGGTTGGGCATTTTAGCAAACGTCAGCACTGTTGCAGTGTGAAGCCAAGCTGATCGTTCAGTTACCCTCTATATTATACTGAACAATGTGACATCTTTTGGTTAGATGCTATGTATACAGGAAAGAATGATATGAGAAATGGAGCATGAATCAAAGTAGAATCCATCAGTTCTCCTTCTAGACTCTACTCCTGCACTTAATTAACTACAATTACATTCTTTGCAAGAACAAGAGAATCCTCTCATGCTTATCCAAATGAACACTTCTTAGTTTCCTTTTATTTTCAGACTGAGTTTGCATTATAAAAATTACTGCACAGGGACAATTTGAAAAGAATTATTTTTAAACATTCACAAACTTTTTTTCACCTTGAAAAAAAATAAAGCACACAAAATTTCTCATGAGGCACTTTACAGAAAAAGCATCTTTCTGACCTTGATCATGAAGTTACGTGCTTCTTGTCATATTCTGGAAAGTCATCTAGGAAATTACCTGCTGAGGGAGAAATACATTTCCTTTGACTCTTTCCCACATTCTCTTGGGTAACTTTCAGTTACTCTTTGTCTCAGTCAGGGTTCTCTAGAGAAACAGAACCTATTATCTATACATATTAATGGAGAGAGATTCATTTATATTTATGTCCCCCTCAATTATATGTATATATTGGAGATATGTATATAAAGGGAGAGAAAGAAAAAGAGAGATTTATTTTAAGGAATTGGCTCATGTGATTCTGGGAGCTGGCAGGTCTGAAAAATATAGGGCTGGCTAGCAGGCTAAAGACTCAGGCAGGATTTCTGTGTTACGGTCTTGAGACAAAATTCCTTTTCCTCTGGGAAGCCTCAGTTTTTGCTTTTATGGCCTTCAATTGATCTGATGAGGCTCACCCACATTCTGAAGGATAAACTGCTTTACTTAAAGTCAACTGATTGTGAATTTTATTTATTTACTTATTTTTGTTTTTTTGGTGACAAGGTTTTGGTTTTTCATCCACAATGGAATGCAGTGGTGTGATGATCATTACTCATAGCAGCCTTGACCTCCTGGGCTCAAGCGATCCTCCTACTTCAGCCTCCCAAGTAGCTGGGATTATAGGTACATGACACCACGCCTGGCTAATTTTTATTTTTATTTTTGTTGAGCCAGTGGTTCACCATGTTCCCTGGGCTGGTCTTGAACTCTTTGGTTCAAGGACCTTCCTGCCTCGGCCTCTCAAAATGCTGGGATTACAGGTATGAGCCACTCTGCCCAAGTGATTATGAATGTTAATCATATCCACAGATACTTTCATGGAAACATTTAGACTAGTGTTTGGTCAAGCAACTGGACACCGCAACCTAGCCAAACTGACATAAAATTTACCATCACATCCCTCAAAAGGAAATCATTGCCTTCAGGCCTCATGTTGCATTAGAAAAAACATGATATTCTGAATGAGAAAAACTTCGATTCAAAGTCTAGGTCTGCAACCTACTGGATATCTTTGGACAAGTGTAAAACTTTTTGAGCCTCAGTTTTCTTATTTATAACACTATGTAATCAATGAATATTCTTTCTATTACAAGACACAGAAAACTCAATCCAGTCAAGCTCAAGAAAACAAAAAGGGGATATACTGGCTTAAGTGCCTAAAATCAGTGTTGGACTGAATTCAGGGTTCAGTTTGATTCAGAATGCAAAAGATGTCATGAATATTCAGTTAGGGTCTCATTTATCTTTCCCATATATCAGCTCCCCTTGCTCTGTGTTGGTTCCATTCTCATATAGACTCTCTCTGTGGTGGCAAGTCACTTCTAGCAGCTTCGGTCTATGACCTTTGAGGTTAAAGACCACCTTTCAGCTTTCCAAACATGCCATTACTAACCACTTTCTGTGTCCCAGAGTATAAAGTGTTACAGCATAGCTGAGGTTGACACAGACTATTTCCTGGAGCTGAAGATAGAGCTCTGTCATACTCTGTTTTGTGTTGCTATAACAAAATATGGAGATTGGGTAATTTATAAGAACAGAAATTTATTTCTTAGAGTTCTGTAGGCTGGGAAGTCTAAGATCAAGCTGCTAGCAGGTTCAACTGTCTGATGAGGACTGCTGTCTGTTCCCAAGATGGTGCTTTATTACTATTTCCTCCAGAGGGGAGGAATGCTGTGTCCTCACGTGGCAGAAGGCAGAAGGGCATGCTAGCCAAATGCTGCGTGAAGCTGTTTTTGTAAGGGACTTAATCCCATTCACAGAGGAGTAACTCTCATGGCCTGATCACCTCTTAAGTACCCCACATCTTAATACTATCACATTGGCAACACCTGAATTTTGTAGAGGACACACTCACACACACACTCAAACCATAGCAAGCCCCATTCAAACAGATGGACAGAGAGCAGAGCCTGCTTATCGAAGAAAAGGAAACAGATACTAGGGAGGCAAAGACAAATGTCCACTGCATGATAATGCTAGTACTTAACTCACAGAGTGGTTATCAGGACTTAAGATGTGTTTGTAAAGCCCATAGAGAATTGCAGAATTCTATGAATGGCAGGTATTGTATTTGATATGTTTCTATTGGTACAAACTTGGGAGAACTCTGAACTGTACAGACTTTGTAGCATTGTAAAAACACTGCTTCCATCTTAGCTTTGACTCTCCCAGGTCTTTCCCTTTCTTACTCACTACATTTTTCTGAAAGAATTGGCCTTAGAATAGTTCATTGAAGTTCAATCTCTTTCCAGTCAAATGTGCTCTGATTTATGTAGCTAACTAAGTACCTGGCTAAATAGTCTCAGGCATTGGAGCACACTGTGTTAGGTCAGGTATACAAATATACATTTTAGGAAAAAAATTTCAGGTGAATTTTTAAAAATGATGAGCTATTAGAAGATTTATCGTACATAGTCTTATCCAAAGATGGGCAACATCGTCTTGATATATCATTTTTGTGTAACCAAGATGTCCTAAAGAAAATGAATAGAAGTGATTCGAAGTGAAATTTTGGCAACTCGAAATGATAGTAGGATAATTTTTAGTTAAAATTTAAATGATGGGAGTTACAAGCAGGAAACAAAAAAAAAACAACCGTAATGGAAATTCTGAAAGATTCTATAATCAGCTTATCTTGCATGACAGAATTAAAAGCAATGAATGAAACAGATGGGCTTTTGGGGTAAAGTTAAACACAACACCCACTACTCTAAGCTCCTTATTTCATTGTTTTAGTTCTATGCCCAAACTTTCTTCTTTCTTCTTCTGTCTAACTTCTTTCGCATCATCTTTATACTCTATTTTCAATGAAACTTTTGGGCTTGTCAATGGCATCAGTGCTTGTAACTTAATTCAGTCTGTCTTGGGGCAAAACAAAGTTGTGTGTGTGCGTGCATACACACACAGTGGTGATAGTGGTGAGGTGATATTGGAGATGTTGGAATTAGAGATTCTGAAAATAGAAGTTATTCTATTGGCAAAATCATTTTAAGCACATTGGAATTGGAAGAGATTGTCAGGAAAGAATATTCCTAAAAATCCACTGTGGCAATCCAAGTACCAAACAAAATCTTGGATCCGAGCTTTGATGGAGACTGGGAACATTGTTATTATTAATATAAAACAGAGTGTTCAATTCTTGTAACTGCATCTTAAAGAAAAGAACGGGAAAATCACTATTAGAAGAGAGAAAATAAGATGAGGTAGCAAAAGACAGTTAACTCCTAAGAAGGGATTTATAATAGCCACATAAAATTTGTGCCCACGTATTTCTGAATAGTTTTTCAAGTCATTCTATTTTGTTTTTAATTCCAATTTTTTTTAAAGTTGTGGATATTTGCACAGTCAAATTATTTTTTGTGCTATGCCAATAACCTGGTTAGACAGTTGAGGATTATTCTCATTCTTTGGCTGCTGGCATTAGCCTTCAGTGGGTAGGGGAGGCAAATGTACTGAAATACTGACTTGGAAAAACACTAGAAATTTTTGAAGAAATATTTAGTGGTAAGTCACATTTCAGCCCTCTCAACTCTTGCAGAGTTCCAAGTACATGGAACTAAAGGAAAACGGAATACAAATCAAGTGAAAGAGAAAAGAAGAAAAACTATTCAAGCCAAAGACTGTGTAGGTATTATAAGAGTGGTATTTACTTTCTCATCCACATCTTGAATCATAAACAATGATTCATTTAAATGATGATCACTCCTTAAAATGTTAGTCTTCTAGTAAGCACTCCCAATTCTTTATATTTTTCTAAACATCACAGCAAGATTTTTGTCCATCAATACTGTTACAGGTCATCAGTATGAGCATAAGCCAACTTGGCTTCAGCATCTTTAATTCAAGCTAACCAGAGAGGTTAATATACTGACGATAATTGAATTTTACCCATGAACATCACTGCCATCTAGACACAAAGACAGAAAATGATTTTTTAATATCAACAATAATATTTATGGAGTGTTTGCTAAAGACTGTGTTTTCCAGAGATTATTCCAATCAATATGTATATATCAACCCTCTTGAGTAAGTGTGATTACCCCCACTTTTTCAGATGAGGAAACTGAGCCTCCAATAGATGAAAGTAACCTGCTACTAACAGAATTTCATCCCAAGACTTCTGACTCCAAAGCCATATTTTTAACCACTCGTGCTGTAATCAGGGGTGAACCTTGGTTGATACTTGATTTTTAAACAAATTGACATTCTTATGCCCTGTTTTGCAGATGAGACAAGTCGGTAGCCACTTTAAAGTCATCACACTCTTCTTAAGCTGTGGAGTGAGGAATGGAAGTGTCTTTTCCAATTGACCTGAATGCATTGCTGGCCTACTTACTGAGTGTTTTCATTGCAGCTCCCCCCATTTATGTTTTATTGACAATTTCCCTTTTCTGGAATGGAATCTTGGTCAGATTTCTTAACTTTCCAGCCAACTTTGGTTCAAGACATTCTCGGGAGTTTTTGTAAAACTTGATTTTGTTCATTTTATAAAATCAGTCTCAAACTCAATTCTGAGCTTATTTTCTTTTCCTAATCCTTCCCCTCTCGCCTCATTTATGCTCACCCACCTACTCCACCAGAACCAGTCTTGGTTTCGTTTTAGTGGCTTGAATTGGGTAGGGGAGAGGTATGATCTATTCCTTCCTTTCTCTCGTAAACCTTCCTTGCAATCTTTCTGGGCTGCCTTTTTGTTCAGCATCAATGAGGAAGAGGAGACTACTTATGAGGCCATAGTATGTCATTCATGGGAATGTCTCTGGACTGCTCTAGTTTAATCTGGTTCTATTTGATACTGGAGGCTATGGTTGATTCGCAGTCTGCTTATTTCTTGGAATAAATATTCTTCCCCACAGCCTTCTCTATTGCTAAACAACCCCCCTTCCCTCAAAAGGGCAGTGAGCTGCCTCATTCGGCTCTGCCAATGCCAATTAGTATATGCCATAATCCATTTCCTGAGTTGAGGATCCCTATGCTTAGCCCAGTGGCCCCATGATCTCTACTCTCTGTTCCCACACTTTGTCACCCTAAACTCTCTAACACAGGAAGGCCTAGTACCTTCTGTGGTACTTTTCTGTATTCTGGGGCTAGTGAAAACTGGGAGGGCACCTTCCAGCAGGCCTCCCACTTTTCCAGCAGGCCTATTCCAGCAGGCCTCCCACTATTCCAGCAGGCCTCCCACTTTTAAGAATCTCTAGACAAGGCTTTGTATTTAAATATTCTCCAGAATGTAATGACACCTACTCCAAGCACCCCTTTCTCTTCCCCATAGGGCAGAGGGCATGATGGTTACTTATAATGACAACCTTCTAGAAACTGAGGCTTCCAAACATTTTTCCCAAAAAATGTTGTCATCATACTCCATTCTGGTGGCAGCATCACCCATCCAGGGGATGAGATGCTAGTCTCCCATTCTTTCTGCAACTCATCCTTTCTCTGCGACTCTTTGGGACTGTCCCCACTCCTCCCCATAAACAGTCTCTGGAAGAAAGCACTCTTTCCACAAATATTAAACTCAAAGCCCAACCATATTGCTCTCTTTCTTGTATTAACCAAAGTGGGGATGAGCTATCATGTTGGTAGTGGGAACATACCAGTGCCTCTCTTAGCAGGTTCCACAGGCAAACAACTGGTCCCAGTTGCTGGGGGCTCACTGGTGTCTTGCCAACTTAGACTGTAGTCTCACTAGCAACCTGGCCCTCAACTTTGGGCCAATTAAAAGATGTAGAAAAATCCAATTTGCCATCTTGTAACATGAACGTACACGTTTCATTGTGTACTTCAGCACTTGAGCGTTTAGAGGATTTCCCAAGGAATTGTTCTCTAAGCCTGGTCACGTCAATCAGGAAAAAGCTACTAGATATTTGCCTAATAAGATACATACTTTAGGGGCCTGTTCACTCTTGAAAGAAAAAAGATTTTAGGAAGGTAGATGAGCCACAAGGCTAGATTTACTATGTTTTATTTTATTTTAAAATAACAATCTAATAACAGTGACACTAAATGGAAAGGTTATTCTTCTTTACTCATGAAGGCCTTAAAGCATGTCTTTAAATCAAATAGACTTTAACTCTATTCACTAGCATTATTTTTCAGAGGATACACAAATAGATTCTTTAGGTGTGATTAAATGTGCACCTAAAGCTGGTTTTTGTTTTTTATTATGCTCAACTCCAACTTAAGTTACTATGGCCCAAGGAAACATGTCAAAGACTACAGGCCTATACTCCCAATAGCTTCTTCATTAGATTTTCTATATTGTCAACCTAAAACTACTTACCTTGAAGTTTATGAGACTTCCACGGAAGACCATACTTTCTAAATGTAATCTTCCACTAATCAAATCCACTGTTTTAAACTCCCTTGTTTCACTAGGGACCATGGATATGTTTTCCTCTATGATCTGTCTATTCAAACTCTTGCTTTCCATTAGGATATGTCATCAACACTGCTAGTAAGTAGAACCCACCTCTCTGACTAGGTTAGTGAAGTTCAAATGGAAGTAAAGTACAAAATATTTATTGAAAAAGTGTGTGATTCATAGGAGTCACTACAATCCTTTAAAAAGAAAGATGAACATGTGTATAGCTGCATGGCATTTTTGTCTTATTGTTGATTTTTTTTTTAATTACCCTATAAATAAAAATAAGATGGAGTACAGAAAAACTAATCAGAATTTGTAAAGACTTGCAGAAAAGAGACAAGAAAATAACAGACTACTTGAAAGACAAGAAAGGGGATTAAAAAGGATGAGAAAATATCAAATAAAAAATGACAAAGAAAGAAAACTTAATTTTTATTCACATTGGAGTAGTTTTACATAAACTATAAAAGAAGATAGGAACATTAAATAGATTATTGATTTTAATAGGAAAAAACTAAGGAAAACAGGGAAAGGAGGCTAATCAAATCCTGTTAAAAATAGTTAGAATGTTTGAAAATTTAAAAATTTATAAATTTATGACTGCAAAGTAAACAAGCAGTCAGTAAAAATAGTACCAAGTAAATGTTTTTAATTCAGAGAAAATTAAATATATGTACAATATACCTGTTAAATATAGACAAGGAACAAAAATGGCATTGTTATTAAATACTAAAGAAGAAGACAACTCAAACTCTTGCGGATGCTTGGGCAGGAATTCAAAGAAGTCTATTTATGTCTGCCATTGTATAAGATCCCTCCTTGTCTTCGGGAATCCAGAGCTGGTTTTGTTTAATGAGTATAATTTAAATTCCAAGAATAATAATAATATAATACATTTGAAGAAAATAAAGCTGTAACCTAAGAACACAAAGAGATTATTGTCAAATGATGGACAGCAGTAAGACAGAATCTCCAGTATTTCGACTGGAAATGTACCAGGTGTGTTAACCTTTGAAGAAAAAAAACAAAAAATAAGTGTTTATTTTGATCAGGTGACTATTTTAACCACCAGGGAGAATTTTTTAAATATCTTTTTATCTTACTCTCGTTTTTGTTGCTGTTGTCGTTAGAAAAGCACAATATGACTAATAGAAAGCCTAGAAATATAGTCAAATACAGTTTTCTCTTAAACATATAAAAACAATTCTAAAAGTTCTGTCTTCTGCCCCATTTTCTAAGTAATACATTGTAACTGGTATGTCTTTAAATACTCAGTAAAATTCAGTTGAATAACCTATCTCCCACTATTTTTGGGAAATCAGATTGTTTTTACTCTTACTAAACAATAACAACAACCACACAGCAAAACAACAAAATGCTCAGATTTTTGTACTCTTCTTTGATTATTTCTGAAAGCCAAATTACCCGAAGGATAAGAAAAATCTAAATGTCTTTCAGATTTTTACCTTAGTTTACATACATATGCATAAAAATCTCAATGTGGTGTTTGATCTAGAAAGGCTTACTATTTTCTGAGACTTTTCAGAGTAATTTGAAAATAACTGAACTATGTGAGGAACCCGGATGCCTGACTACATGTAGCATTCCCTCATCTCTGTTTCTCTTCACTCCAGTAGACAGGTTTATTAGGATCTTTTGGAGGGTGTGTCCATTAGCAAATATTCCTCTTCAGAAAAGGGAAGAGTTAATTTTACCTGGACGCACAAGATATAACACTGCCTATATCTCAACATTTTTGCTTGTGGATAGTAGTACCCCGGTTTTGATTCCCCTGGCTTTTAAAATATTCTATTGATCATTAAAATGGAAGTCTTGAAAGATGTATTCAAATTCATTAATTACCTGTAATTTCCTCTGAAATTAGGTATTCGAAAACACAGGAAGTTCAATGATGTAAGTTAAAAAGTTGTGTCTTTAAAAGATGTGTCTAAAAGCATCATTATATAACCAGATTATGGGATATGTGTAATTTTAAAATGCCCAGAATTAATTTGTCATGAACATAACAAATTAGAAAAACCATATATCGCTTCTATGTTCCCTCAGAATATGTTTTGGACCTTAGTTTGTCCTAAAATATAAATTCAGAGATAACTTTGTACTCAGTGAAATTCCCACTTAACTCCAATCCTTTGACACATAAGGTTTCGGCCAAAAGGCAAGACATTCTAAAATAAGACCAGTTAGGCTCAAAAACCACAAGACCTACACTACAAAATTCTCTCCTCAGAACTACCAAAATGCTAACAATCCTATCTTCCTAAGATTGGTCATTGTTAGTTGGTTGATTGGTAATGAATTCAGGAGTCATTAGAGTAACAGGAAAGTCAAAGCAATTATTCAGGTATTTTAAACTAAAATAAAGAAACATTTTGCTATGAAGGGATATAGGATGAAAAGAAACTCCATGCAACCCATTATATAATTGCTCATATCTGTACTTCAGGAAGCTCCTGTCCTTGTGTCTCTTGTCTCATACTGAGGCTTCTTTCAGCCAGTTTGATTTCCTGCCCTACTCTCTACCTCTCCTACCTATTTATCTTCTTTGCCATGTGTAAAGCCCACTTACACGTTCTTCCAGACTCCCCTCTCGTTTCTTATTCTTTGGAAAGCTGTACATTTTCCTGCTGCAAGTCCTTACGTGTATTTTCTTTTTCTTATTATTATGTGAATCTCAAGACATTGCAAAAATTCCCTATGTTTTTCTGTAGAGTGGAGTAAATCATCAGTTAGATGGAGAATGTTTGACCTTTCTAGGTGAAAGATGACTTCCATCTTGAAGAAAAAAAAGTCTCTTATGAATTTTCTGTCTTGTATTTCTAACTGCACAAGCAACTAATTTCTTAGACCAGTGAAAATTAAGATGTGAATTAACAAGTATATTGATATAGCAAATTATAAAAAGCAAGATCTCTGCTAAAATTAAGAGAACGTTATAACCTGATCTGCTTATATTAGAAGAACTTTAGTTTCGCTGGATGTAGAGAGCATATTTTCATAGAACATCTTGCATTGTTTATGTCCACTATGGGTGAGCTCTTTCAAGAAAGCTGGCTCATAAGGTTACTTCAATGCTTTTGAAATTCAAGATGCAGAGTGAACTTTGCCAAACAGAGTACTATCTAGTTCAATGATCAAACACTGTGTATTTGGAAAGCAGAGCTGAATGTCTGCTAATTGTTTGCCTACATTCATGACAACCAGGTATAGCATTATCAGAACCTTTTTTGATATGACTTATTGCTTTCATTTCTTCTTTTTGAATAATTAATTCTCTACATATTTACCTGTAAGGTTTATTCCACCAAAAACCATGTTGATAAAAACCATCTCTCCTGCAGGAGCTGGATCGAAAAAAAAAATCTTCATAAGCACATGTTCTGAAATTTACATCAATTGTGAATTTCAGGACAAATTCCTTTGGTGATGTTCTGATCTCCTATGGATAGTACATTAAGCCAATCATACAAATTGATGTATTGGTTTTATGCCTATCTGGCAATCCTTTTTTGCAAGTTTGCTCTTATTAATTCCCAGTTTCACTCTCTTTTTTCCCTCAGTTGCTAAATAGTCATACAATTATTATCATATTTAAGAAATAAATACTAAGACTACAGGTCACAAATAGGCAGTCTGTTGACTGAATCCAGCATGTAGGCATGTTTCATTTGGCCTGTAGCACATTGAAAAAATTTTTTAAAAATCACCAAAAAAATCAAAATCTCCTAGCTTTGTCTTGAAAAATTCAAAGATCTGCCAATCTTCAGCCCACTTCGACGTATGCTGCATGGTAGCTGCCTGCATTAGATGAAGCCAGGATTCTCCAGTTGAATCTTGCCAGTTCTCACCTCATCCTTCCCACTCATTAATTGCCCATCTGTCCCCTGTAGGTTTGCATAGGCTAGTCCTGATTTTGAATACTTGGAGAGGCTTGGATAGAAGTCCCAAAAGTAAATCACAATTTTTAAAGTAGTCCAGGCTTTTCCAATTAGCATAAGTATGATAGTGCTGACATGAATCTTCATTTATGTCAGTAATTACAGTCAATTCCTACAATTGTCTGACCAAAAAAGGAGGGAAATGCATTTCTATTAGTTATTTGCATCATAAATATTCATAAGTATTTAGCATTCAGAACCATCTTTTATACATCTCTTATGTAGAATTAGAAATTAATTTTATAGGACAAGATGCCTAAAGCTTTATAGCTTTTGTAGATCTTTAAAGAAAGATGTATAAGCCTGAAAAGAGAAATGCAATGATCAATTGGGCCAATTAAGCCTATGAGCCTATGGGGGGAAAAGCCCCTGTTCCCTATTAAACTGAATCTCAAATGTATTTTATGTGGAATGCTTTTAAAAATATGTTTGTTTCTTTGGATAATAAGTTCCTAGGGAGACTACTGTACATTCACTCAGCAAACTCTCATCTGGCATTCCTAGATGCTATACAAGTGGATAGTTCCTAGGCAATCCCATGTTCTTATTCAGTATATTGTGCTTATCTTTGTATTTTCATCAGTTTAGAAGTCCTGGAAGATATCCATCAGCAAACAGGAAATATGTGTCTAGGTAAATATATCAGGACTCAGCATACAATTTTAAAAAGAATAAATGCACACAAAATTGATCACTTTTTAACTAAAAATTTGTATGCATGAGAATGGTTATCACAGACTTATAAAAAGTTTTAAATTAGAAACAATCCAACTGGCCTTGTTAATAAGTGCTTGTCTAAATAAATCACAACGTATTCCTAGGATGAAACACTTTTAGTATTACTATTGCTATGTAACAATATTACTTAGTGCCTTAAAACAACACACATTTATTATTTCACAGTTTCTGTGAGTTAAGAGTGCAGGCAGAGTTTAGCTGGGTATTTTGCTTAGAATATCACAAGGCTGCAACCAAGATGCTGACAGGGGCTGCAGTGTCATCTGCGGCTTGACTGGGGATGGATCTGCTCCAAGCTCACTCAGGCTGTTGGCAGAATTACAGCTGTGGGACTAAGAGCTTCAGTTTCTTCGTGTCTGTCAGCTGGAATTCTATCCTCAGCCACTAGTGGTCACCTGCAATTCCTTGCTATGTGGGGATTCTCAATATGACCATCTACTTCCTCAAAGCCAGCAAGGGAAAGAAAGAGACTCCTGAAAGATGGGTATTCTAATTTTATGTAATATAAAGTCATTCATATACAAGTGATCTTGCACATCCTATCAACTTGACATATACTATTTGTTAGAAGCAAGTCACAGGTCCCACACAAACTCAAAAAGCACACCAGAATGTGAACACCAGGAGGTGGGGATAATGTGGGCTACTCTTAAAGTCTGTCTACCACACTCTGCAACATCAAAATTATGTTTCGACAAAAAAGGTCTTGGATATAAAAAAAATTCTAAAAATATGGCATTGGGTTCAAACAAAGATATAATTGCAGTATTAGCTTTTATATCAAATATATGAACACATTTTATTAACATATATACAAACGTAAAAAGAAAATATATATACATACATACACACATAGAGCAAAATTCTAAATAATAGATATTATTTATTACCAATTTATGGGGACTCTACTTTGTACGTTTCAATGTATTCCAGCATTTCCACAGTCAACATATATTTCACTTATAGTTAGAAATAAACCAGCTTTTAAAAGTTTCATACTTTTGAGCATGCATGATATTTATTTAGTTATAAATTTTCCTTATCAAAATAAACCAAGGATTTTGTTTGTTTTCAGGAGTTTTTCTTCTTTTAGTTTATGATGAAATCCAAGCACTTATTTTCAGTAGACTGCTTGGTTGGAACATGGTTTTTCATGAGCTGGAACTTGTTCATCATTAGCTCTGAAAGCCCTTATAGGATTCATTTTTGTTGTTTTTTTAAGAGTTAAGTAATTAATTTTTTTAAAAAGAAATAATCTTTCTTTAATACATGATTATTTGTGGCTGCTGTTATCTCTGATTCCTATGGTGGTTCTGAAATGAAAATGTTCCCTTGTCCCCCCTCACAGGGCATCCAATGAGGGTGTGGCTCACTTCTTCAGTGCCCAACTGCTCAAACCTCTAGGGGAGCAAACAGATGGGCAGGCTGTGGGGCTTCAACCCCACAGCAGTGACTAGGGGTGAATGTCTATAGCGCCTGAAGCCCCAGTGGGCATGTGTTACAGGGTGCTCTTTCAGTTTGCCTATAGGTGGTTTGTATTAACAAGCTCAATTAGACCCTCTACCTTGTTGCAAGGACAGAGAGCTTTCTGTATCCTGGGTTCTTGCCTTAGGTGTACTGGAAGAATCAGATTACACATGGGCTTTAAGAATGAGTGCAAAGTTTTACTGAGTCGAAGTAGCTCTCTGCCAGTTGGGGAGCCAGAAGGGAGATGGTTTTACCCTGGAACTGGGCCGCTTGGTGGCCCCAGCTCTCCTCTGACTGCCCCAGCCAAACTCGGCCTCGTCCCATCGGTCGATGGCCTGCCAGCATGCCAGTGCCTGTCAGCATGCTCTTCTGCTGGGGTGCTCCTCTAGAGGACCAGCCACTTTTGTCTTCTGCCGCTGTGTTCTCACGATGTTCAGCCACTTGTGTGCCTGTCCACTAGGGTATTGGGTTTTTATAGGCACAGGATGGGGCATGGAAGGCCAGCGTGGTCTTGGGAAAACATCTGGGCAGGAAATGCCTGTCCTCACCTAGGTCCATGGGGGTGGAACCCTAGCCAGGGACCACGACGACCTCCTCACCTCAGCACTTCCCCCTTTTTGTATTATTTAAAGGGACCACGCTCTTCCCTTCCCAGCACTTTCATATCAGCTCCATCCTTATGCCACCTGACAAAAACAGGATCATAAGTTCCTCAGGTCCCTTCATGCAGGACATATGTTCTCTTTGGAGAAGATGGAGTCAGACAGACCAGGACCCAAAGCCACCCTAAGCTCCTCCCAGAAAATATCAGTACTTTTTTGATGAGCTAATAACCTCAACAAAAACAGAAAACACCTAATTAAGTATACTTGGCTGGGGAAAAGAAGCATTTCAACACCCATCTTATCTACCAAAGGATCCTATTACTTGGAATTAGCAAACTAGAAGGCCGGAGCCATAAATAGAGATAGAAAATCACCATTTAAATGTTATTTAATATTATTTAGTGAAAGCCATTAATGTTCTCATTGACGCCTTTTTTTTTTTTTTTTTTTTTCAGTTCCTCAAGATGCGAAGACAAAATGACATGCTTTCTTACTAGGAAATACTCAAAAATCTTGCAAAGCAAAATTGAATTTTATCCCCAACTTTCAAGTTAAATCTGCATATTACAATATAATTGTTTGATAAAACACACCATTAGAGTAGCTTTTCTGCCTAGATATTTGGAAAGTATACTTTGCTTCTCAAATCAAGATTTTTTTAGAGGAAACATATTAGGAAAATAAAAAGAAAAATTAAAGAGGAATCCTTCCAACTAAAATGAATTTTTAGAATCGACTAAAGTAACTTTTTTTGGCTATTGTTTTGTTTAGTTTTTCAGATGTCAAGTCGAGAACTATTATTTTTCCCCATGAAAGCCTCATTAGAGTGTCTGACCACAGTTCTTAGAAGATACATTTGGTACTGCTGGGGAACTGACGCTTGTGTGTCAGCATTTCCTGCCAAGTCTGGTTGTTCTTGGCAAGAAAAAAAATTACTTGGATATAAATTCAGATTGAAGCAGCTGTCCAAAGTCCATGGCCTACATTTTAAAGAGAAATTGCAGAGGAACTAAAGCAGCTCACCAATGGATCCTGAATCTTGGCCTCCTCTTTTTAAACTGCAGTCTCTTAGAGGAATTGCCCTATTCTATTTTTCCTATGTTTACAGAGCTCCAATTTTCTCAACTTTATAAAAGCCTCTATACATGATACTAAACTTCAAATTGTTCCCAAATTTATGTTGAAAGGAAATTATCTGTTTGGCTTCAACCAATACATCTGTATAATTTTCATCCTATTATACCTGACTTTTATATTCAGGTCATTACCCTTCTGGTTTAGTTAACTATGGTTCCAGTTTTATGAATTTGGGAGTTGTATTCGTCCATTCTCAGACTGCTAATAAAGACATACCTGAAACTGGGTAACTTAAAAAAGAAAGAGGTTTAATTGACTCATAGTTTCACATGGCTGGAGAGGCCTCAGGAAAATTACAATCATGGCGAAAGGGGAAGCAAACATGTCCTTCTTCATAAGGCGACAGGAAGGAGAGGTAGCAAGCAAAAAGGAGAAAAGTCCCTTATAAAACCATCAGATCTCATGAGCACTCACTCACTATTAGGAGAACAGCATGAAGGTAATGGCTCCCATGATTAAATTACCTCCCACCAGGTTCCTCCCACAACACATGGGGATTATAGGAACTAAAATTCAAGATGAGCTTTGGGTAGGTACATAGCCAAACCCTATCAGGGGCTACAGTAATATTTCATTAATACAATTTAAAATAAGGGTCACTTTTTCTAGTTTGCTAGCATGTGCTAGTTCTTGGCCCATGGTAGATGTGTGATAAATATTTGTTAAATTAGTTATGAAAAATGAATTAATTCAATTGCCATTTTCATAGGTCAAAATTTCATATAATTCAACCTAATACTCCATAGCAATATTACAGAAAGTAAATAATGTATCATTTGGAAATTGTGTAGGCAACAGAAAATACAATTAACATTGGCTTGAAGAGTTAGCTGGGAATCTCTTTCTCACACATAAGAGGAAGCCTGGAATTTGGTAGCCCAAGACTGTGGCATGTACTCATGTGTGATTTTCATATTTATGGTTACAAGGTTGCAATTCCTCCTGAAAGTCTATTATCAACATTTTATGCAGGAAAGACAAGAAGGAGCCAGTATCTACCTGTTTTAAGGAAGCAAAACCTTTTTCAGACATCTTTTTGCTAGATTCCCACTGCATCTCAGAAGCTATTACTGTGTCTCATGGCTACCACTTGCTGTAGTGGAGACTAGCACATTAAGGGGATTTTTGTTTGGACACATTTCCACCCCAAACAAAATCAGTGACCTGTTAGGAAAGAACAGACTATTAATTGGGTAGGCATTAGCAATGTCTGCCAGAAATGAAATGATCCATATAAAGTGCCTAGTGTCTGGCACAGAACAACCACTGTAGCTGTTACTGCTTATTTATCAACTAATATTATTTCCCTCTTGCAATTCTCTCCGTAACCAAATATTGAAATCATACCAGATGGGTTTAAATTTTAATACCTTTGCATTCTGTCCAAGAAATTCTATGAAAGCAATTATTTTTTAAATTTAGCAAATATTGTCAATATCTCTATTTTCTTTTTAACATTCTAAATTATTCAAATTCTTCAATCTTGTCACTATTTCCATTTTTTCAAAAGGTTATAAACCCTTATTAAACACATCTATGATGTAGATGTTATACTAGGCATGAATGTACTTTCAATATTGAATAAAACATGACTATATCTTATGAGTACAGTGATCCTGTAATTCATCACCCAAAGACACTTTGAGAGTAAAAGAAGGAATTAAAATAATTATCCAATGTTAACTAATCTAAACTGTAGTGAATCTAGTACTTCCAGACAAACCCAGAAATAAAGTTACCCTACTTAAGGAGTTCACCATCTTTTATGGAGAGACAGATACACACACAAATAGTTATGACACAATGGGCTTTAATTACTAATATTGGTGTATATTAGGTGCTGTAGAAACACAGAGGAGGAAGTAACTAACCTTTCCTGAGGTAATCGGCTTTCTCAAACTAGACTTGTTCTTTGTACAGGGTATATTTCCACATGACCCCAGATGAACATATTTGCTTGGCTTTCTGGCACAGCCCTAGCAATGACATGTGCTTGTTTTTGCAGATGTGGATCCAGGTTTAGACTGCTGTCCACTCCCACCACACACACACACACACACACACACAGAGTGTTGGTCCCTGCATCTGCATGTTGGCCAAACTAGAGCCCTGAGGGTGCTAGCTACACGAGAGCTGTTCATGACAAATTGAGAAGCATATGGATATAGCGGGAAATAGTGAATGAAAATAAACCAACATGTATGTTCTTTTTTCTCTTTTCCCACAGACAGACTGTCATGAGGCACAATAGTTTTGTGGCTTCTCAGAACCTCTGTTCTGTTCCAGTGATCAGCTGTATCTATTATCAGGGTGGCCAGGTAGTTCTATCCCTCATAGTGCTTTCTCTCCCTTTCTGCTTCACTCCCTTCCTTGTGTCCTTTTCCTCTGGGATTGTACCAAGGCTAGTATATGCCATCATATCTTATTCTGTACATTCTGTCCCCAAGTAAACTAATTCATCTTCACTTTCAACAACCTACCCAGTGCCTATTTCCCGAAGGGGGCACTTTATAAGTAGTAAAAGTCTTTTCGGGTAAATACTCACATTTTATTTGCTTTGACTGAGGTCAGGAACTAGTTGTAGGCCCCAAATTTGACTATTTTCTGTAAAGGCATCAAGACTGGATAAAGAAGTCTCACAAAGATATAGCTATAGAAACAATGGCTGCCCCTTCAAGCCAGTCGGCTATTTTTCTACAGTTTTAGGTTTTGTAAACAGAAGAAACCTCAACACTGCAAGGATACTCCTGGGTCAATTCATGCCAGACTGTAGTATGTTCAGACCTGTAAGAAGCAAATTTAAGAGGCATTTTTTGGCTATTGAAATGTCAATTATTGGGATAGTTTAATGCTCCCTTTTCTGGCACCATATTCTTTTTGTTAGCAATAGACAACAGTACTGTATTTCAGAGATTGATAACTTAATAATGTAGGACATCAAGATTATAAAAAGCAGATGTTCAGTGGCTATGTTAATTTAGACTATCATTCCTAAAACTTACTTTCCTCCATTGGCAAAAATATCATTACTAGCGATACATAGCAAAAATCAAGAGAGAAAGAGAGATACAAAGGTTATTAGTATTTCCTTACTCTATCTTATGGAACGTATACTTTTTGCATTATTTTCAAATGAAGTCAATTATTTAATATTTTTTAGGGGCAGAATATCACCTTGACTTGCAAGGAATAATTTCTTATTATGCGTATTCTTCCAAGCACTGGTCAAGTTTCCAAATCTTACATTTATTTCCTTTTATATGAAATGTTAAAATAGCATCTTAAAATTTTAATTTGAGATGACACAATTGGTATAATATAATCATACAAAAAATACTATTAGTATTTTGTGAACTTAAATCTGGCAAAATTTTTAATCAAACAATTGAGAAGCAGAGTTGGTTTTAATTTTTAAATGAACCTAAGCTCTTTTTTAGTAGCTTCCAGACTTACATCAAACTCGGCCTGAAAAAGAGAAAGAAAAAAGAAACGGAAAGAAAGTGTAATGAAAAAGAACAAGAATATTACTTTGAAACTATATCTTAGTGAAGAGGAAAATATAGAAAAATAGGAAAGGGAAACTGGATATTTGCTTTTAATTAAACTTGAATCCTCTTCTTTGCTACCTGGTGTACATTTTAGATAAGTCACTTAGCTGAGTTCTTTTATTGGTCTTGGGATCTATTTCATTGCTCGCTACAAATTCCAAGGTGGTTTTAATATGATTTATGTATCTGTTACATTGGAGGTTAACAGCCTTCTAAATTAAATTACTCTTGCCTTACACTGAAAGGGGAAAAAAAGACTCCTTTCAGGTAAAATTGCATTTCCTTTAAGTGAAATAACTCATTTACAGGTTTTGTTTTTCAAGGTTTTTGATTCTACAAGTTTCCAACACTGTAGAAACAAAGAAAGGTGATCAAAGAAGTATATTCTCTGTGATTTCTTCTAAATATGCTTTGCCAGAAACATCTCTATTTTTAGGTGTTATCTAGGGCTTGCCTTAGGCTTAGAGTTTTCTTTATTTCTTTAACAATGGCTTGCAAGACAGAAAGAACCAGTTTAATTTCTTTGAAGAATAATTTTCATAATGGGAAGGTCTTCCCAATAGAAAATTTGGAAAACTCACTCCAAGCAGACATAAGGCTTTTTTAAACAAAAGTTACAAAGTTTTGGATAGTTCAATGGGTAGAGGATAAGATAATGAATCTGAGGCTCTTTCTGGGATTTTTATTTTCTTTCTAGAGGACATAGTAACATCACAGATGCTGATGCAAAACCTGGCACCTAAGGGATTATTGAATATATGTCTAATAAATGAATGTATAATGAGAAAACATTCAGTAAATGAATGCCTACAGTTTATCTCTTGCCACTGTCACCTTCTAGGTACCTAGTCTCTTTATTAGGAAAAACAGGTGATAATTCAGAGGACATTCCTGCTGAAATAAAGGATCTCTGATAGACACGTTGCTGGCTAGTTGCCCTTCCTGTGTACACACAGGGTAACCTGTCCTTGTCCTTGTCATGGTTGTTTAGCTTCTCTGCTTCACTAGAATATACAGGGAGAAACAGCTTAGGATGTGATACAACACACACAACTTGGATGGCATAATGACCCATCTCACCTAAAGCTTGTAGTCATAAATTGTGAATTTATTTTTCTATCTTGAAAAATGTACACATTTTTTAGACTTAGTTGAAGACATCATGAATGTGTTTCATAATTTACATAGCTTATTTCATCCATTTTTCATATAGTTATTACACTTTCAATGCTATAATTCTTTTCATCTGATATATTGGGGCACATATTGAAACTTATTGAGTGGATAGAGGTTAAAGAAAGGGTATGAGATCGAACTTATGGTGAATCCCCATTTCTAGAACTTCCTGAGGGTATTCTTGTCTTTTAAATACCCCAAAGCCTACAGTAAAATCAGTGCCCATTAAATATTTGTTGGATTAGTTAATTAATATTTTTTAAAACAGGCTGGAATGGATTACAGAATAGATTTTTTAAATTAGGGCAAGGCGTCGCTTTAGCCAGGCTTTTCTAGGACTTGTCTTTGTGGATAAAACCCATTTGGTAATTGCTCAGCTCTCTCCTTAATTTCATCTCTAAAGACTGTCAGAGTCCTCAGGAATATTATACTGATTATTAATGTTTGCTTAAGTATTTCCACTAAGTATGAAGTAGATAATGACAGTGGAAATACATGGACATAGTTTTGACTGGTAAATAGAAAATGATTGTTATTATTTCCCATGCTACTGAATTAAATCTATTTTTTGGAGACCAGCTACATCTCTTGCTGTGAAAATTTTCTTAGTATTCTTTTTATCAGTGTCAAGTTAAAAGGTATTGCCAGATTTTTATGCAGGCTAAAATACATATACTGATGTATTTTTCTTTTTTCTTTTTTTTTTTTTTTTAGACGGAGTCTCGCTCTGTCCCCCAAACTGGCGTGCAGTGACCGGATCTCAGCTCACTGCAAGCTCCGCCTTTCGGGTTCACGCCATTCTCCTACCTCAGCCTCCCGAGTAGCTGGGACTATAGGCGCCCGCCACCTCGCCCGGCTAGTTTTTTTTTTTTGTATGTTTTTAGTAGAGACGGGGTTTCACCGTGTTAGCCAGGATGGTCTCGATCTCCTGACCTTGTGATCCGCCCGTCTCGGCCTCCCAAAGTGCTGGGATTACAGGCTTGAGCCACTGCGCCCGGCCTACTGATGTATTTTTCTAATGTGAGTGAACAAGTGAATGCAAAATAGGGAAATTAAGTAACTAACATGATAAAGTGGTGAAACCATGAAAAACACCAGATTGGAAAAAATAGCTGAGCTGGTGTTTTCAGTTCCTTTAACAACCAGGTAGGCAACTTGATTAATGGTGCAGATTGCAGGCAATTCAGTGGCCACCTGAATGAACATAAGCATAGCATAATCACCTGACAAATAGTGGCCTGAATGTTCTGCTTTTGAAATGAGAACTGAGTAAAACTCACATCCTAGCTGAACCAAAGCACCCAGCAGTCTCAAATTAGACACTTATAGAAAGAAGATTTTAAAGTTTCTAAAACGTAGTCTAAAATATAGTACTGATTTACTACATTATCAAAAAGCAAATTAAGAATATAAGTTTACTTGTAAATAAGGAGTTCAGAATGGGAAAATAGAGAAGTATTCTCATTAGATTATTGCCCTCTTTCCCAGAAATGAAAGACTTCAGTTCTATATCAGGATCACTATTTGTATAGTCTATAGTTGTTTCTTTTGTTCCATTTTTATGTTCTCAACCGTTTATCAGCAACTAAAGAGACCTATTAATCATTTTCTCTAACTGCTACACTACATAGTGTATCAATTGTTGTCTTGAAATAAAAATAAGATAAATGATTTGGCCTGAACTGTGGCCTGATGAACCAAGAACAAAGATCTGACACATGGTAGATCTAATAATTCCTGCCTTATGTTTAAAATGCACACTTACTAGACTCTTCTGATTTGCCATTTCCTTCCTACTGGTGTTCTGAAAAAGTACAGATTACAGAATAGGGAAGTTAAATACAAATTAAATTGCATAGTGCTTGTAAAATGAGAATAAATGTGCCCAATAACAGTAACACTATTCTTTTTTCTTTCATAAAGGAAGTACCAAATCTTGCCTGTACAGGGTACATCACAATTATTATTGATCTTATGTATGAGGCAGGCTTCTCTGCGAGGTTACACAGCACCATGGGATGAATGATAACGTTTTACTGAGTGACCAAGGGCTTTTAGGAAAGCTGGTGTTTTGTCTGAGTAAGCCCAGAAAGGAATGTGTTAATATAAAAACCTTTAGAAAGGTTATTTGCCCACTATCGGTTTATAGGTATTAAATGGGCAGGAAAATGATTAGGAGACGTCTAAAAATGTGAAAGAAGAAACATAATGATGTAGTTAATTTATAATGTTTAACATATGAGAATACATCTTTGATCCTGATTTATGCAGAGGGCCATACAATTGCCCAATGCAAGTGTGACTTTCTAGTGTACAGACCTGGGTCACAGAGGGCCAACAGAGCTGTCATTTTATTATTCCCTTGATATTTTAGTATGCAACTGACAAATATATTTATGACCACTCCCTGTCCTATACCCACGCATTGTCGGTAATATTGCCGGGAGATTATGACCTTGGTTCTCACTGTGCCCAAACAGTTTCAGCATTCTTCCCAACACACTATTTAATCAGGATCAGCATAGGCTTGAGGGATCAATCCCTGATTATTTATTGTGATGTGGAGCAGCTAATTCTGTATGCCTTTGTTTTCTCATCTTTTAAAAGGCTAAGAGAGGATATAATAAAATAAGTATCAAATGCGAACTGTATGTATTCAGTATTTGCTCAGAAACACAGAAGCTCTCTGTGTACTCCAGGTATAAATGGTTTTAATACAACCATTAGGGGCTTACTTGTAAAGAATTGGGGAGGTGAAGATAAAAAGCGCCACCCCTGATCATCTCAGCCTGAAGTTCTGAAGCAGGTGGTCCTCAAGAGCTCCCTGGAAAGCTGATGTGAATCTCATGCCTGTCCATATGCCTGGGTGCAAATGTCTCAGGAGAATGATGCCTGTCCATCCCTTCCACCCCACGTTTCCATGCGATGCCATTCACCAGTGAATATTAACCTGAAATCATGGAGGAAAGGGGATTCTGGGGACTGTAGTTCCTGACTTTTCTGTGATGCAGAGAACTTGCAAGGCGGTGCCTCTGGCTTTCAACTACTCTTTGTTTTATATCTCTTCATAATACATTTTTGAGTGAATTCACCAGTTCTTAAAATTTACTAATTCTCTAATTGTGCTTATTTCAGCATTTTTGCAATTTATGAAGTATTTTTAAGTTCTTTTTTTATTATTTTCACGGTTCCTAATAGGCTTTTTCACATAGCTCACATTTTTCATGCCTCATTTCTCCACATCTTATTTTATAATTTATTTTCCACACTGAAAAAAGATGAAACGAGCATCCATAAGCATCCTCATTTTAAAGACTGTCAAAGTGCTTTCTAAAATTAATTTTATTTGGA
Organism: Piliocolobus tephrosceles; assembly: GCF_002776525.5. Taxonomy (NCBI): domain Eukaryota; kingdom Metazoa; phylum Chordata; class Mammalia; order Primates; family Cercopithecidae; genus Piliocolobus; species Piliocolobus tephrosceles. Next base: position 165,854,659 of record NC_045437.1, read on the forward strand.
ATAAATTGATGGCCTCATTGTTGATTTTCTTGGTTGTCAATAGCTCTTTTCTTCGGCCTCATTTCATGTTGGGTTTGAAGAGAGTCCCTGGCTTTAATTAATAAGACTGGATCGTGCCTCCCAGCTTAGATGAGACATTTCTAGTCCCTGTTAACTTTTCAATAGCCAAGATTTTGGCCAACCTCCCCCAGAACCAGAAAGCTCTGAGTTTCAGCTTATTAGTGGTCTGTGTTTCTGTTGCACTTCTAGTGCATGTAGATGTTTATATAGTTTTTTTGAGCTCAATTACTCTTAATTGATTTTATCTGCCATTGCTCTGTCTTTGGAAAAGAGGTCATGTGTTTAAATGTGAAATTATGGAGCCATTTTAACCAGAAGCCTGTTTGAGACATATTTAAATATCTTAGTTTTCTGTGTTTCACCTCCTCCTTCAGAAATTTGAATAATTCATGCCCAAAGATTTCCTGTGGAATGTATAAAATGGTCTGCAGATGTTCTGGGACAGTCTGGATTTTAAGTACTATATGTCAATAAAGAATACACATGTAGTAGTAACTAAATTTGCTTATTTATATCATTTTTTGTTCCCCCAAGGATTTTAAAGGCAATACAAATGCTCTTTAAATTGCATTCCTTTCTGAGAATTTTTAAAATAAATTCAGAAATTAGAAATAATTTTTAAAAGAATATGTAGTGTGTTTTTTGGTTCTGCAAAAATAACTTTAAAATCAAGAGCAACTCTACTTAGCTCTCACGCCTCAGATAATTATTTTCTCTCATTCCTCACTCAAGCGTCAGCCATTGCCACACCAAAATAACCCAGTAAATTAAAAATTGGAGTATCCACACTTGTACCCCCGACTGCACTGATGTCTGCCGATCTTCCCACTTCACCAGCACTGAAGGATTTGCCACCATGAATCATGCAATCAGTCAACCACTGTTCAGAATATCTGAATTTGAAAACCTATTTAGAAAACAAAATCAATTTTCAATGCAAGCCAGGAACTGTTCAAACCAAGATTAGGAAATGTGAAAAGACGCTCTCTGGGACTTGTTGGTTGTTCCCAATTTCGTGTTCTGGAGGAAGCTGGTACATTATGAACAACTTTAATTTGTGTTAATAAAGATGTCTAACTCATTTGAATCAAGCCTCTGTTTCATCTTTTCTTTTGTTCCATACTCAATTGTTTGGACCATTCATAATTTTTAAAATGTAAAAGGGTTTTGAGGCTGGGCGCGGTGGCTCATGCCTGTAACCTGTACTTTGGGAGGCTGAACCTGAGGTCAGGAGTTCGAGACCAGCATGGCCAACATGATGAAACCCTGTCTCTACTAAAAACCACAAAAATTAGCTGGGCATGGTGGTGTGCACCTGTAATCCCAGCTACTCAGGAGGCTGAGGCAGGAGAATCGCTTGAACCCAGGAGGCAGCAGTTACAGTGAGCTGAGATCACATCACTGTACCTGGGCAATAAGAGCAAAACTCCGTCTCAAAATAAATAAATAAATAAATAAAATAAAAGGTTTTTGAGGTGTGGGTATCATATGGGGTGAAAACATTGCCTAATTCAACAAGTTGATTGTTTAGCAAACTTTGATAGGCAACGTGGACTGATCTTATAGGAGAGCTTGTCAGGGATTTTTTCTTTTTTTTTTTTTTTAACTTTAAGGTAACTTTCAATTTTTTGATTTATTGTTTTCTTTTTGAGTTGCTCAATATCATAATAAATGGTTACATAAGTCTTAACGGGAAGAAATCAGGGAAATATTACTTTGAATCTCTTGTAATAAACATTAATCTCAGCCAGAACGTTTAGCTTCATTCTTTTGTGTATAAATTTGTTATATGAAATATTTTTCCTTTTGAATACATGTTTCTAATTCATCATGCTCTAGGACTTAAGGCAGAAAAATCTAGCTGAAGGCCCCAAATTAAGCAAAGTATATAGAATTTTTTAAAATTTTCATATTAATTGGTTAGAGTATTTTAAATAAATGTTTCATAAGAGTAAGATCTGCAGTGGAATGAAGCTTCGATGAACTCTTACTGTGCATCCATAGGCCTTTTCTGACAGCTTATCCTTTACAGAACTGGGAATCCTCATTACTAGACCCAGCAGGCAATAGGAAACTGCCTGACTGATAACATTTCTGTTATCTCTTTTAATAAAAACTTAATTTCCTTTCTTTCTTCTTATACTGTCAGATATCGGCACGTTATTTATTTTCCTGACAGTCACTGGTCAACTTGTGAGCACCTAAGACTTGGTGTTTTGACTCCCACCATCTCTTCTGTCTACCTTTCCATCCTTCTTTCCCAGGGAAAACCATAGAAGAATGAGTTTGGGGCTGTTTCCAGGCAGGGCCAGTAGAGTTTCCATAAACACAGCCCAGGCTGGCACAAAGGAGATGCAGAAGGAGCAGCCACAGCATGTACAGTCAAAAGCACTGGTGGAAATCTGAGGAATGGTAACCAATAGACTTGCCCCAAGTCCCCGAATGCTTTCCTCATGGCACACTGAGCGCACTGTGTGTCTGGACAGACAGCTCTTTCAGCTGTCTGGAGCTTTCAGCCCAGGGTTTGACGCATGACAGGATGTGGCAGCCCTGACTCTGGATAATGTAGAATGATGCAACAAAATGCATCAAATTAGAAAATGGAAACTTTTCCTTCCCTGAACTGTAATTTAGCTGTCACTTGGCTTTAAAGCAGCTGAAAACAATTTCTTGAAAGTGAATGTTTATTTCCTGAAGTTTCGGGAATAATTACAGGCCTATTCTCTACATGTTTGACATTCCACCCGCATTTCCCGTAACTATGTGAGCAGTGCAAGTTCCTAGCACATGCATATGGTGGTCGTTTGCATTAAAAGATGCTGTCATTGAATGCATGGCACCTTTTATCTGTGGCATGTCACATGCTTTGCCTGTAACTGTCTTATCAAGTTCAATGCATTCTGTCAGTGTGTGTGTGTTTCCAAGTTCATTTTCTAAATGCTATGAGAAGGATCTACTGGGAAAATTCCTGATTTTACATCTGTCTTACTACAGGAAAAGAAGGGCAATATAATGAATTTTTTATGAGCCATGTTGCCTAGTGTTCACTGAGAAACCTTTGCCTTTTCAGGGGAAGCTTTTGACTTTGCCTGGTGAGAGAGTTGGTAACCTGATGCTATTGTTAGAATAATTATAGTCAAAGGTTTCCATGTCAGCACAGAATTTAGCTCAGTAAGGTTATATATTTTGAAATTCATGTGCCTCTTCCTCTAAAAATATATGCTCTGCAGAATCAGGTGGGTGAAGTCCAATGAGTTGGTCATAAAACAACTCTTACATTGCTGAAAGGAGTGTCTTAGATGTCTATGTGCATAAGCATCAAGTTTTACAGAGATAAGTGTTATATACATGAGTAGAATTATTGACAGGCTACTTACCTGAATTTCCTAATACAGGAATTCAGTTTATTCTATTGAATATTAGAGCTAATATTTGGAAATAAAATATTCATTATAATGAATAAAATAACTTTTTTTTTATTGAGATGGAGTCTCGCTCTGTCACCCAGGCTGGAGTGCAGTGGCGCGATCTCAGCACACTGCAACCTCTGCCTCCCGGGTTCAAGTGATTCTCTTGCCTCAGCCTCCTGAGTAGCTGGGACTAGAGACATGCACCACCACACCCAGCTAATTTTTGTATTTTTAGTAGAGACAGCATTTCACCATGTTGGCCAGGATGGTCTTGATCTCCTGAGCTTGTGATCTGCCCACCTCGACCTCCCAAAGTGCTGGGATTACAGGCATGAGCCACTGCGACCCGCCTAAAATAACTTTTTAGTTTGAAGTTGCATGATGCTTTAGAGAAATATTTTTACCAGGTTCTGTAACACAACCTCCATTTTACACTACCACCTCTCTGGACAAATGCTGTTATAGTCTTATTTTGCAGAGGGAAAAACTAAAATGCAGAAAAATTTTATAGTTCTTAGACTTAGCATGCCTACGGCATGATTTTCAGAGTGCTCCTTTTAAAATATTAGATTGGTTTTGAGGCAAACAGCCTTTCCATGTCACCAAATTCAGCATTTGATTCCTGATATTAGTCTTATGAATAAGCAATCATAATTTCCTATTTATTTTCCTATCCAGGATGGTGATGTTTCTTTATTGTGTACTATCTAGGAACATTTTTATATAGCTCCTAATTATTTAGAAAATAATTTTATTTCAAACCTTCTACATTGTGTAGATAATCAAAATTTTTGGCAATACAATATACAATACAATGCCAAAATATTTGGCAATACAAATTTTATACTAGTGTTTGTTGTCTTGTGTTATTCTATGAGGCTAAAGGTATCTAAGAATTAGCACAAGTCTACTAAATTTAGTACCAGCACCATCTTTAAGCTGGTAACATGAATAAGTACACTTTAGAAAAATCAGTTGGAAAAATCCATCAGTAAGTTTTATTCCCATATTTGTGAATGACATCGATGTTTTACTTTTGCAAACTGATTCAATTGTAGTAAACTAGCATTTACAGCATTGTCTCTGAAGACATACATTTGTTATACACAAGACAATCAGATAACTATGGATCTAAGACACTAGTATACAATTATGAAGGCAAACTTCTCACCATCACTCAAGAACACCTATAAGGGAAAGACAGAGTGCTGTTTTTCATCCAAATTAATCCCATAGGACCCAGAACTCTCATTTGCAGGGAAATATCATTTTATCATGCTTCATTTTTGGTACCAATTGATGTGGAGAAAAATCAAAATTGGAGAATGAAGGTCTATAAGAAGCAGATTTTCCCATTTAACAGATATTCAGAATTTAAGTAGAAGTTGATAGAAGTGGTCCCATAGCTGACTTACCATATGATCACAACCTTGATGATTTCACTCAAATTAGTGTAGACAATGAGCTGTCATAATACCACGTAACTACTTTGTAGTTGAAGAGTAGGTTGCTATTGGCCGCTGTTGTTTAAAAGGCCATAATTATGTTCCAGTTCCAATCTCACATCTAAATTTCAGATTTGTATATCCAGTCATTTACTCAATGTCTTTGGATGTCTGATAGAGATTTCACATTTAACATGTCCAAAGCTGAGCTACCAACATTTCCTCTGACGTGTGCTCTACCTACAGTCTTCAGTGCCTTAACTGAATGATGACTACAACCTTTCAGTTGTTCAAGCCAAAAGCCCTGAAGTTATCATTGTCTCCTCCCTTTTCTCATGTCCTATATTAGTTGGCTGGACTACCATAACAAGGTAACATAGACTGGGTGGCTTAAACAACAAACAGTTATCTTCTCACACATCTGGAGACTGGAAGTCTGAGATGAGGGTGCCAGCATGGATGAGTTCTGGTGGTGGCTCTCTTCCTGGCTTGCACAGGCCATCTTCACACTGGGTCCTCATATGGCAGTCAGAGCGAAAGAGAACAAACTCTTTAGTGTGTCCTCTTCAAAGGGCAGCAATCCCACCACGAGGGCTGCATTTTCATGACCTCATCTAACCGTAATTATCTCCCAAAGGTCCTGTGTCCACATGCCATCACATTGGGGGTTAGGAGGACACGTGAATTTTAGGGGGATACAATTCAGTCTATGGTATATCTCAAGTCTAATCTATTAACAAATCCTCTTGAATGTACCTTCCAAGTATAACTAGAGTCTAAACTACATATAGGAAATCTAAATAATATTACACTAATGCTGCGGTTCAATCCACTCCCATCTATCATCTATGTTACTACAATTGCCTCTTAATTGTCCTCCCTTCCATGACATTGCCCTCATATAAACCAGAGTGAATGTTTTGAACTAAAAGTCAAATCATGTCATTCCTGTACTCAAAATCTTACATTAACATCAGCTTTCCACTAACTTGACTAAAACTGTTCCTTTCCAGTTACCTATGAAACTGCACATGATAGCCTTCCCCAACATACACACATACCACACACACCTTATTAGTTCTCTGATCCCTTCTTCTATTCTTCTCCCCCTTCCTCACTCTGCTTCAATCATTTTGGCCTTCAACTTACATGTCAGACATGATTATAGCCTGTGTACTGATGCCATTTGTACCTAGAAGACACCCATATTAGCATGGCACTCTCTCTCCTATTTCAAGTCTTTACCAAACTCTCACCTTTATGATGAGGCCTCCCTGGTCTCAAATCTCTCCCAGCCAACTTCCCATAACATTTACCCTCTCTCTCTCTTTTTTTTTTTCTTCACCATATGCTTCTATTAATTTTCTTTTTTTATTTTTTGAGACGGAGTCTTGCCCTGTCGCCCAGGCCACAGTGCAATGGCACGATCTTGGCTCACTGTAACCTCTGCCTCCCGGGTTTAAACAATTCTTCTGCCTCAGTGTCATGAGTAGCTGGGATTACAGGAATTCAACACTGTGCCGAACTAATTTTTGTATTTTCAGTAAAGATGGGGTTGTACCATTTTGGCCAGGCTAGTCTCAAACTCCTGACCTCGTGATCCTCCCGCCTTGGCCTCCCAAAGTGCTGGGATTACAGTCGTGAGTCACCACACTTGGCCTAATTTTCTAATTTACTTACTTGTTATGTTTACTGTGTAATATCTATCTCATTCTGCTTCAGTACAAGCTTCCTAGGAACATAAATCTTACTGTTTTGTGCACTGTCATATCCTAAGCATCTAGGGCAGTGTCTGCATATAGTAGGTGGTCAATAAATTTTGTTGAATGAAAAAGAAAAGTCTAGGTTAGAACAGTGACTCTTGCAATTGGAAATTATTAATATATTTCATCACTATTCTGATCTCTCTTTTCCACATTCCCTCCTACTTCCACTCCAGCCAACATTAATTGGTCAATGCACACATGAATGCTAACTCACTACTACATATTTCACAAGTACAATATGGTAGATATTTAAACTAAAAGATACGGCTCCTTCCCTCAAATAAGGACAAGTGATTGACAACAAACAGAAAACAATAACACATGTACTATAGGATTCTATGAAAATGTTTAAATTTTGTAAGGGTTCAGAGGCAAAAAACATCAGAAAAGTTTGGAATTATAATTGTAAAAGGCTTCCCAGTACAGAAAGGGATTTGGAAAGTGAAGAATAATGAAAATAATAAACATAAAACATCATATAATTATTTTTATGATTATATGACATGTATTACATTCATTTACTTTGTTGTTACATGGAGTAATTCCTTAAATGAAATCACTGAGACTGGCTTCCACTCTGGCTGACTAGGGCCTCTAACCATAAGGAAAGCTTGTCAACAGATGTCACATTCTGCTAAAATGATTTACCACAAGAATAGGCTGTTGGGAGGAAGCATTGAGGTCTCTATGATTTTCATTCAGTAGGAAATCAGCCAAATCAAAACTCAGGGATATGATGTGGCAAGGAATGTAGGAACCTCAGGCATGTCAGGTTTTCCCTGGAGGGAAGCGGCACAGGCAGGCGAGCACAAAAGCCACATAATCACCTTATTCATGACTTTGAGTTCATCCTCCGCTGGTATCGATTGGCAAGCAGTTGCGAAGAGAAAATCGTGAATGTCACTCTTAGAGAAAAGCTTAAATATATTAGCTACCTAATTGAAAGCCTTCAACACACACCAGGCTTCAAGCAGCCCCACAAGAAAACCAGTTAAATTGACCATAGATGGAAAGAATAGAAGGGAGTCAAGATGATCCCCAAATTCCGATGCCTCCTAACTTTTAACTTTTAAGTAGTACATTCCATTTCTTACAACTTTTGTCTGGTAAAGATGTTTATGAGCATTTTTCATGTTTACTGTGTTTTAGTAATAGAAAAATTTAGAGTAAGAAAACCTGCTTATAGAGTAATTTCCCTTACAGTCTTCATGATAATGTATCCAGGAAGAGCTGCTCAATGAAACTCTACTGTTTGTTATTAATACTAGTAATCACATACTGCAGTTTAAAGTTTCCTGTCTTGCTAACATGAATTTACGCAACTTGACACATTCAAGTATGTATACTGACTCAATTACCTACCAAAACCAAATGGCTATAGTTTGTCAACATAATAAAGATAGGAGATAACTACGGTTATGATAGAACAATTAGGATACCATTTGACCAGGGCATGGAATATATGTCCGTTCATTCATTCATTTATTTATTCAAAAAATGTTTATTCCGTGACTTCTGTTGCAACAAATAATGACTTGATAAAGTGGGTATGGGGAAAATATGAGAAACTTAAAAGTAAGGGTGAGAAAGTAAAAGTTCTGTGTCTTAAAGTAGGAAGCATGAATATTATAAACAGAGAGGTGTCTCAATGGAGCAGTGAAACTCCTGGACAGGATGAAACAAGTATGGATCAGAGGCAGGAAATGGAAAAGGCCAGACTAGGGTCAAAGCAGGGAAGGAGAGGGAGGGTGAGATGTGATCTGAGACAGCTATCAAATATACCCATAAATAGGCCATACTAATAGTTGGATGAGAACGATGGGAAATTCTTCTTTTTAAAAGTGATGAGAACAGAAGCCTGTTTCCAGAGTATGTCAGCGAAAATGGAGGCGGTAGACATAGGCTGCTTATTTGAAAAGTTTGAAAAGAGAAAAAAATTACAGCAGTAGCTAGAGAGGGCAGCCGGGTCAAGAGAACATTTTCTAAGACAGTGAAGAACTAGATATTTTTGAAGGCATAAGGGTGAAAGCTGTGAGGTGGGTTTGAAGATACCTGAGAGGGCGGAGATACACTGAGAATTAGAGTCTTGATGGGACTGGGAAGAGCAGAGTAGATGGCGTGAGAGCGGCTCTGAGCTTTAGAGGAGGAGAAGGACTTGTTTCTGGAGTGGAGACAAGACAAGAAGTGAGTCACTGTAACTAAATGTGCCAACTGATAATGACTTGATCTTAATAGTGATATAAATACTAAAGGCAGTTTCTGAGGAAGATAATATCCTCCTTCACTTTTATTACAACCTTATCATGACAACGAAAGCATACACGCTCACCTGTAATTAAAATACATCTCTCCTTCCATAGTTTGATTTCCACTGAGTTTCTAGTAGTGATTTTTACCATTTTTTCTCTTATCAGTCTTATTCTCTTTTATTAAAATTCATTTTCATGTACTTGCCCTGCCAACCACATCCATCTGCTGTACGCTGCTTATACACCCCTAGAATTACCTCCCCCGACCGTATATTACTCTCCTTCTTTTCTAAGAAATAAACTGTCTTGTATTTGTAGATAAAGACCAACAGAAATTAATGTAACTTGATCCTTGCCTGTGTTATTATCTTTTCTTGATTTTCAATTTGATTTTTACTTGGAGCATGCTGTATCTGAGAACTAAAAATAGCTCTTTTTTTTTCTTTTCATCGTGTTTGTTTTTCCATTTTCAAATATAAGTTACTTAAGCCAGTGGGCTTCAAATGGAGGGTCACAACCCAGTGGGTGTGCAAGATGGAATACAAAAGGAAAGTATTAAAATTTCCCTGTTTTTAAGTCTAACGGTATGAAATAAATTATTTGTTCTAATATTTAGCAGATAAATTGAATGAGGCCCAGTTCATATGTCACACTGTCATATGTCACATATTCTATATAAATATTCAGCCTATTATTGGCATATTGCAACTTCTGTGTGTCTGGTTAAGGAAAGCTTAGTATCACCCACTTTAAAGACCATTTCTCATTAAGAAGTACAAGTGACTTTAAGAGATTCTGGCAGAGAAAAACACACATTAAAGTTTATACTCATGATACAAAACAGGCAAACAACTAGAAATTGGCAGACCTGTCACTACTACTTTCTAAGTGAGCTCAACTTCAGCCAATATTCACAGGAAAAAGAAATGGAAAAAGATCTGACAAGCAATTAAATGACAAAATTAAAATTATTGCGAAGACTGTTTTGAATATAGGCTTACTCATATTATCATTAGAGATGGCTGTAATCCCAAGTATATATTTCACCTTTAGATACTAGTTAATGATTGTACAAGAATAAAATTTATAAATAAATAAATATTCATGTAGTGGGGGATTTTTCTCAACATCATTTTACTAATTGAGGTGTACAATAATAGCTGGGAGACCTCTGATTTTTATTGGATAATATGAATAATTTTTTTTCCATAAAATAACAAAACATTAAGGTTCCCATAACTATAAAATGTAGGTTTCAGAATTGTGGAAGATCAGTATTGCTTTTGAAAATGTACTGATTTTCCCTTAAACTACTATACAGCAGAATACAAAAGAAACCTGCCAAAAGATTAGTAAGATGCTTCAAGGGTGAAGATGGACACTCTAGGGGCCTGCCACACAGCACACACACTGATTTTTAGGTTGAGTTACTATTATCTCTGTATTCATATACTGTTGAAGTAGCCACTGCAGACCATGGGACTTGGTGGCAAAAAACCATGAACACTTTGGAAATGTTATTTCACTTCTATTATAATTTTAAATGTCCTAACTCAAAGTCGATTTTTAAGGTAACTCAGTAATTGATATGCCGATTGGAGCTTGATTTTTATCCTTGGAATACTCACAAGTATGGAAATGAGTCTTCTAAATGGATCTACTGTGCTGGGAAACATTCATAATTTTGTCCTCAAAGAAAACAGACCCCTGTCATGCACTGTGTTCACCAGCTATACTCCATTTTCCATAAGGACACAAGAAATTTTCTCTTTTTCTATTAGTTAGCATGGGGGCATAATCATAAATGCAATTCCATAGACTAGCATTGATTCCAGTGGACTGTTACCTCCAGCAGGAATTCTTTAACAGTATTTTCCTTTCAAAAAATTTAAAAAGCTGCATGCCAGCTCCCATGTGTAGATATCATTACGTTTAAAATTAAAGTGAACCAGCTTGGCATTTACTAGTGTTTCGTTTAGAAACTGAGAAGCTAGCTCTGTGAGTCATTAGCTAGTCGTCTTCTACATGGTGATGAATACTACGCAATTGAAAAGCCTATTATTGTTTTTTTGAATTATAACAACATTCTTTAAAGTAGAAAATATCTATGGTAATGACTACTTAGATTTACATAGTACCTGTTTTAAAGTTTCCAAAGTACTTTAGAGACTTATTAATTTTCACATTTCTCCCTGGAATGGATATGAACAGACTGAGAAAATTGAAGTAATGAAGTCACATGATGCTCCCAAGCTTCATTAGTAAGCAATGAAGAAGCAAAAAAATATAATTAAGAATTACCTTGTGACAGAGTTCTTAGGTAAACTAAGAAGCTATCTAAGCAATATAGTTAGAGTGTTTAAATAACAAAACTTTAATACATTATAGTCCCCCTAATAAAATCATAATGTAAACTAAACTATATATTGTCAAGTTATCTTTGTGCTGATTGTATAATTTTTAAAAACAAATTTCCTCTGATGTACTAGGGTGAAGTTATCTTTAAATAAAGAATCTGGGACCATTTTATTAGAATAACACTTCGTTAAGCAGCTAAGATAAACTCCTTGTGGCAATCTAGAATATTACATATAAAAGATTGTAGGCCTGGCAGGAGAGCTCATAGAACATTTTCCTGCCCAGGAACTCCAGGCTTTAACTATCAGAGACTGAGGGTGGGCAGGAGACTTAAGAGGACATTGCAAAGCATTGAGGTCCTTCATGAATGTACGACACCCATCCTTCTAAAGAATAGAGAAGTGGGTGGGGGAAGGTTGCGAACAATTTGCTGAGATACAGAAAGTAATTGGTGGTAGGACTGGAGAGAAAGAGACTCTCTGGTGTCCCCGATATCTTTTAACTTGGCAGTAAACAATGGTGGTATCTTCAACAATTCTAAAAGCTGATGGTTTGGCTGTGAACACAGACAGATCTCTTCAGATCTCAGTCCCAGCTAATGAGAAAGTTATACTCCCACCCTCAAAATATTTCAAGCCAGTTATGAACTGAATCAAACTAATGCTGTAATAAAATCTAGACGCAGCTAAGTCACAGATCAGATTGACCCATTTCTGGTAGACTGACAGAAGATGGGCCATGTATTTTTCTGAAGATAAATATCTGCTTCGGATTCCCTGTTCCATATATTAAGTGAGTGGAATACACTTAAAGATTACAAGACAGACAACAAGTCAAGAAAATGGCGTTCATGATCAAGAGTTGAAACCATCAATAGAAGCAGATCTAAAGATAGACCAAACATTGATATCATCAGACAGCTACTTTAAAATATAGATAACAAAAATGATAAAGGGTATATTCAAAATGGTGTACAACATTCATAAAGAAAAGGGAAATATTAGCAGAGATACAAAAACTATTTTAAAAAACAAACTAAATGGAAATTCTAGAAATGAAAAATACAATATTAGAATGGAAGAACTCATATATGGACTCAAAAGCAGATTGGACATAGCAGAGAAAGCTACTAGTAAAGTTAAAACAGTCACTAGAAAATATCTAAATTGAAAATGAAGATTTTAAAAGAAAAAGCAAAGAGCCTTTGAGCTCAGTGGAATAATGTCAAATAGTCCCAGGAGAAGATAAACAAAATGGGACAAAAGTAGTATTTGGTGAAATAATGGCTAAGAACATTCTAAAATTAATAAAAGATCCAAGTCACTCCAAGCAAACCCAAGCAGGATACATGAGAAAAAAAGAAAAGAAAAAAAAAACCCTTGTCATTGTCAATTGCTAAATACCAACAATAAAGAACAGTGCTTAAAAGTACTGAGAAAAAATAGACACATGTACATGTGAACAAAAGAATGGACAAGTTCTCATCAGAAATAATGAAAGAAGACAACGAAAGACGTATTGAAACTGCTAAAAGAACAAAATAGACCTGTCAACATAGAATTTTGTATCCTATGAAAATACCCTTCAAAAAAGAAGACAATATAATATTTACAGGGTTAGAAAAACAGCTAACTTATCTCCAGAAGACCTTCACAATATAAAATGCAGAAAGAAATTCTTCAGGCTGAAGAAAATAGTACCAAATAGAACACAAAAGCTTTTCTTTTAGCTCCATTATGTTTTAGTTATATGTTTTTATTTCTTTAAAAGACCAAGTGCTTAAAGTAAAAACAATAACTATGTATTATTACAAGGTTATAAAGCCCCCACTTCTTAATACTACCACATTGGCCATGATGTTTTGAAACCTGAATTTTGGAGTGGACACATTGAAACCATAGCAGTTTGGGATAGGCAAAGCTGTCTTAGGATTCAGAAAGTATTAACCATAAAGATAAAATTGATAAATTAGAACTTACCAAAATTAATGTCTGCTTATTAAAAGAAATCATTTAAAATGAATGGGCACTTGGAAAGTGTAGTGAGGAGGCTGGGGTCAGGAGAAGTGGAGATGGTTAGTGGGTATGAAATACCAGAAAGAATGAATAAAACCTAGTATTTGCCAGCACAACAGGGTGACTATAGTAAAAAAATAACTTAACTGTATATTTTTTTTAAATAAAAACTAAGAGTATAATTGAATTGTTTGAAACACAAAGGAATAATGCTTGAGGTGACAGATAACCCCATTTACCCTAATGTGATTATTACACATTGCATGCCTTTATCAAAATATCTCATGTAGCCCATAAATATATATACCTGCTATGTACCCCAAAAATTAAAAATTAAAAATTTAAAAATGAATAGGTCAGCCACAGACTGGGAAAACATAATTGCAATACAATTATATGAATATAAAATATCCAGAATATTTAAGAAGCTTCTACAAATCAAAAAAGCAACGCAATAAAAAAAAACCAAAAATACAACTTCACAAAAGATTCTGTGAATAGATTTTGTCTTTAGGTTCATTAGAAAATAAATTACTTATCTGTATCTCACATACACAAAAACTAAAATATTTAATTTAGTTTTAATGATCAACGTTTAAAGATGTCAATCTCTTTTTAAATTTGATCATTCTTGTGACTACAGGTGATATCTCTTTGTGGTTTTAATTTACATTTCTCTGATGACTAATGATACTGAGCACATTTTCATGAGACAATTAATAGTCTATCTCCATCAACCTTTGAGTCTCTTGTCATTGATAAACAAGCCAAGTCAAGATTAGTGGAAGAGACTAATTTTGTCATGAGTTTGAACTTGTTCAGATCATGTACATGCATGATAGAAAACCATCTCAACATTAAAATTCTATCTTTATCTAGAGGTTCAAATACATATACTTTGTCAAATGTGAGGATTCACTTTTAAAACATCACAGAATAATAATTTCACTAGAAGTTATTTAGAACTATGTTGTTTATACGGCTTATACATCTATAGAAAAAAATGTGAACTTTAACTGATAATCTGCTCTTGACATATAAGAAAAATGAATAAAATGAGGAAGAAGAAAAACAGTGTACAATTCCCTCATGTATTAAAGAATAAAATTAAGAAAAAAATTGAAAATCTTTTACAACACAGTGTTCTTATTTTATTATATTTTATTTTAAGTTCTGGGGTACATGTGCAGGATGTGTAGCTTTGTTACACAGGTAGATGTGTGCCATGGAGGTCTATTGCACCTATCAACCCATCACCTAAATATTAAGCCCAGCATGAATTACCTATTTTTCCTGATGCCCTCTCTCCCCCACCACACCCTCACAAAAGGCCCCAGTGTGTGTTGTTCCCCTCCCTGCGTCCACGTGAAGAATGTAGTGTTCTTTTTAAATAAGACAAGAATAAAAGGAGAAAAGAAGAAATGAAATTTTGATTTTTGTTTATTCAAAGTAATTTTATTACTGTTAATGAGTCTCATTCTCATCATTTGGAAAAGGATTTTTAATCTTTTTTCCTTAGTTCACATAGATACTGAATCAAATCAGATGCCTGAGAGATTCCTCTAGAATTCCTTCTTGCTGACTCTCTGTGATGAGACACACAAAATATTTAACACAGGGCTATTCAGTTATTGATGAAAAGGAAAGACCCATCACATAATTCCCATGGCACTGAATGAGATTCTACTTTATTGATTCAATAGTTAATAGAATCAGTCATTTATAGGACCTGTTAAAAATGATTTGTATTTGAATGATGAATTTTATTTAGCCACTTCAAACTTTTTAGAAATAGAGGAGGAAAACATTCTGCTAAAATAAATACTTTGTCTGTTTATTTTTAAAACTTAGAGTTCAATTCACATGACAGGAGTGAATTGAGTAGTAGTTAAAGTATAGTCACAGAAAATAAACAGGCCGGTCCTTACTAGTCAAGCCTTGCTTCACATGAAGCTGAGTAACCAATTGTACTTTCCCTTGGTCATACCTTTCACTCTTCCTTCTATGTGTCCCTTGTTTTGTGGTAAATACAAAACCTCGAGAATACCAAGTCCCACCATATGTATTACCACAGTGTTCCCTTACAAACTGAATTCAATCTATTTTGTTGCTCATATTAAAAAAAATAAACAAGCTGTTTTTGGTAGATCTCTCATATTTGTCTTATAAATAAGCATCTAAATTTGAATAGAGTTGGTTTAAAGCAAGAAAATATTTGATACATAACTCATCTGAACTGGCTTCTATAACTGAATGTGTAGGGGCATGTTGATTGATGAGGAACTTAGTGAGTATTAAAAAAATGTTTCCAACAATTTTTATAGAACATTTCCAGTCATCTGAACCTGACTTTCAGTCTAACCGTGTGCTTGAAAGTTTCAAGATATATAGTGACAGCTTAATCATAAATTTCCTAAACTCCATTTAGGGACATATATCACAATTTTCAGAAATCATAATATGTAACAAATAATTATTCCCTAGCTGTAATCTTTTCAACAAAGTCTGAGGTAAAAAACGAAAAAGTTAGTTGTCTCAAGAGGTTTGCAATAATTGAAATGCTTGTTCTTTCTTGAAATGACCCTACAAAGTAAATATGGTACTTGATCAACAATTTTGGTCACTTCCCATAAAAATGTAAGTGGTCTTGATAAAGTATATCAAATACTCTGACATATGTTTCACCCCTTTAAATATAAAAATTAATAGTAGTACATTCAGCTGTCATTTACATTCCCAAAGGGTGAAAATTATTAGATTATGGGGCTATTAATAAAATGACAAATGTTTGAACTAATATTAAGATATTTCCCCATAAAAGCATATTTTATGAGAAAATAATAGTGTTAATATCTTATGAAAAATTCCTCAGGCAGTTTGATTAATTAAACACCCTCACCCAAACCTCCTTTAACACATCAGGTGCCACTGTGGGACCTTATGTGGTTGGTTGTGCTATATGGTTAGCTTGAAAATGAAGACATAGAAAATCTTACAAGTTCTTCCAAACCTCAATAATTGCAGAAGTGGTTTTACATAATTTAGAATCTGCTATAGTAGATGACTCATGGACACTAGAAATTTACATTTTTCTTGCAGACAATTGTGTAGTAACAGAATCTGATACAAATATTTCAGTACTACAGATCTGGTGACATAAATCCATTCAGTGTATCACTCAGGGTTTGATGAAAGAAGGAGAACCACTCTGGTTGATATAAAATAATGGACATTTTGCCAGATTCGGATGAACACAATTATGAGAGCGGGATCAGCAGTCTATGGAGGTTTGCTGGTGTTAGGTCTGAAGGGAACAGGCCCAGCTGTTGGAAAGGAAGATGGACTTGAATAAGGAGAGAGCCAGTACAAACTTAGAACCCATAAGCATAAGTTGACTCTGCTCTCTTCCAATCTTGTTGTTGCAGGAAACCTGCAGGATAAACTGGCATCCTTTGCCACAGACCTTTACGCAGCTGGCCCATGATTGGAACAAGCTAAAGGAGGAGCTGATGGGTGCTGAAGGCACTATAATAATACCTTGTGTCCTGCACCAAGAAGGTGAGATAAGGTATCCGTGAAAAAGTGAGCAAGCTGCAGTAAGTACTTGTCATACGCTGATTTTCAGAGTGCTTTTTTTTTTTTTCAAATATACTTCACTTTTGCCTTACTAGTCTCATGCTAATTTCTTTCGTGGACACCTATAACACAGACCTACACAAGGAGGGGAATTTCAGAAAATGACGTTCCAGCTTAGCTAAATTGATGCAGTACAAAGACATGCTAATTTAGATACAAAATTAATCTCAATAAGGAATCCCTAAAAATACTTTTGATTGAAATAAATTTTAAATAAAATGTCGTTGAAACTTTCAGTGATAACAGGAAAAGGTTTTTTTGTGTTTTGTTTTGATAGTACTTTTCTTAGGAATTACTTTTGAGTACAAAATTTTGTGCCTCAAGGACGTTTTATATTAGCACCTTAGTAGCATCACTGAAATGTGTTAACATGTCTGGGGGTTTTAGAAAGCAATGCCCCTTAAACTATTATTAAATTTGAAGATAAGCCAGAAAGTTTCAACTAAAGAACTTGCTTAGACATGTTCCTTGATAACTGAAGAGTGTTAAGTATTTTCAGAAGTCTCAGAAATGGTTACTATTGATAAGCCTGGATAAGGTCAAACTTGCAATGATTCAGTCCTTAAAACAATATTGATTGAACACCTATCCTAATCCAAGCATTAGATAAATGAAGATTATTAAAACACAGTGCTTGTCCTCAAGATGCTTAAGGTCTAGGATGGTAAACAAAAAGATTAAACAGAAGATTACAGTCTATACTGTGTATACTGTATAGTGTATACACAAGATTCAAGAGGAAAACCAGAGGGATACTTCATCTTGAGTTAATGGTGAAAAATGCTTTAAGACAGCAGAGTTTCAGAGACCCACAGTGATTTGTGGTAGAATTTGTCTTTGTTATTCAGATGTTTGCCTTTTATTGAGATAGGCAACATGAAAGAAGCAGATTTAAGGTCATAGTTGAGCTCAGATTTGTACACACCCAGTTCAAGTGCCTATGGCACATTCCAATAGTGTTACTAGAGACAGTTGAACCCATACAGGTTTCATCCTCAGAAAAGTGATGCCAGCTGGAGTTAAGTATTTGGGAGTTGGCTCGGAGGTACTCTATAGGTTTGTACATCAGGCATTTTTTGTGGCATAATCAGGCATTTTTTGTGGCATAATTTTTGGAACATCCTCTATTCATACACCACCTTTGGCCCTTCCACATGGGACAAGCACCGATCAGGGTAGCCCAGGGGAAACCCATTCTGAATTTCATTTCCGATTAGCCCGCTTAGATAAAAAAAATACAGTATTTTGAAGCTAGTAAACACCTTTACAAAACAGCATGCTTTATCCCTTGTGCTGGCTTATTATCTGTATTAGTTACTATCATCTTGCTTTTCAATGAGAATTTTTCCAATTACAGGATTCCAGGCCATCCGACAGATAAGCATGCATAAGACCCAAATTTGATCCCCAGTTTAAAAGAAGTTCTTCAAGGACCTATAAATCTGACAGCCTAATGACTCTCAAAGAAAATATCGGTCAGATTTTTAAAGGTACATTTTAGCTAAACCTCTGCAAACATTATGACTACACTATCTCTCCCTACTATATAATTTTCCTACAATAGTCTGTATCTCACAAACACCTTTTTGTTCTTCCTTTGCTGCTGCTTCTACTACAACTCTGGTTATCCCCTTTGTTTTATTAGTATTCCAGTTATTGGAAAAACTGGGTACCACCCAGAGGAACCTCCAGCACATTCTTCTGCAAATCAAAGACTGATGCAAGAATCCCAGACAGGCCAGTCCAGGCTCACTCTCTGTGTAGGACACGTGAACAGTGCATATTGTCTGATTCACTCTTGGCACTTACTATCATTTATGGAATTTGAAGGACCATTACCTGGGAGACTTTAAGAGTAGGAAAGATCGGCCGGGCACGGTGGCTCACACCTGTAATCCCAGCACTTTGGGAGGCCGAGGCAGGCGGATCACGAGGTCAGGAGATCGAGACCATCCTGGCCAAGATGGTGAAACCCTGTCTCTACTAAAAAAAAAAAAAAATAGCTGGGCTTGGTGGCGGGCTCCTGTAATCCCAGCTACTCCGGAGGCTGAGGCAGGAGAATGGCGTAAACCCAGGAGGCGGAGCTTGCAGTGAACCAAGATCGCGCCACTGCATTAGAGCCTGGGCGACAGAGCGAGACTCTGTCTCAAAAAAATAAAAAATAAAAAAGGAAAAAAGAGTGGGAAAGATCATCAGTCCTTTCGCCCTCAGGGTCCGATTTCTCCCTTCAAAATTTCCATCCACTATTCTCTGAAACACCTTACCCTCTGACACTTCTTTTTATACTTCAGTGAATCATCTCAATCACGAAGAATTAAAAAGTAGTTTTTGTCGCAAAGGAAGTTTTGTATTCTCAATAGCAATGTGACTACCTTGGTCCAGAGCAATGGTTCTGAGAATCCATCTCCCTCACCTCCAGAATGTGCGTAAGTGCCATAGTACAAAGGTTAAGAGCACACACTTTGTAACAGGGCAGACCTGCAACTGCCCCTTGTAACTATAACTATACTTGGATAAATCACTTAACTTCATAGTGCTTTAGTTTCCTCATAAGTAAAATGGAGCATGCAATGGTCACTATGGCTGGCTTCCACACATCTTTCCACTTTCAATGATTCTTCTAAGATAATCGTTATATCCAGGACCCTTGCCTGTGATTGCTTCATGAATGAGCAGGTTCAAGCTACTTGGGGTCAACAAAATAGAAAATAGAGACCAGTTCTGTTGGATGTACAAGGAATTATGATGCCCCATGGTCGGTGGAAGATATCCCTTGCCCAAGAGGATGATGAGGGTTAGCATAAGGCCAACATTGTAGAGGGAGGATGGAGAGAGAGAAAGGTACTTGATGATGCTGTTGAGAAACTGAGAAGCATGAAGCCTGCGCTGCCTCCACAATTCTGGTTACTACATAGTCAGTGTCAATTGCAGGGTGTCTTACTTGCAATCAAAAGCTTAGTGATAAAGAAAAAAAAAAAAAAACAGACCTACCTCATGGAGATTTGTAGCAATTAAAGGAAATAATGCATGTAAAAAGTATTTGGCTTTACATAGTATAGAAGCTCATAGTAAGTTCTCAACTAAACATACCTATTGTTGTTATCTCAACAAAGAAACCCAGGAAAACGCCAACCTCACTTTGATTCTGGGAGGGAACTTAAGAAGGGGAGTAATGAGTAAGCCAGCTCTGATCTCTTAGCCCCTCTCTTCCCAGCTGTATTGAGACTCTTAAATGTACCCTCTGATCTCATTTTAATTCTTAACCTTTTTGCTATGTTCTGGTATCCCTTGGTTTTCATTAGTTCTTTTTTTCTTCTTCTAGAGGTTTTATTGTATCAAATGCCTTGAGAAGAACATGAAATGGAGTAAAGAGTGAAGAAATCAATCAGTGTTTTTTTTTTCCCCCTTTGCTTTATGTTTTCAAAAAATTACAAAGTGATTTTCTCTTTCAGGAGATGCAGACAGGGCTGTGTCTCATGGATTCTCTACTCCCTTGTGCCAGGAAGGAATGACAGCTTTTGTGTTTCAAGACTAGGAAAAATCATTTGCTAGGTACTACAAAATAATGGCAAGGCAGGCTTTGTTTTTGAAGATCTTGGTTAAACTAAAAATTTAAGGTAGATATTCTGGGGTAAAAGGGCTGTCCCGTGGGCAATCAAGGAGAAGAGAGGAGTAGTCTGACCACAAAGAGGTGAATTGCATTTCCATGGGCTGAATGATAGCAACAAGTGACTGGTCCCAGGAGTTGTGTGGATCTGTTATTTTGTCACTGGTGGAGAATCTTTCTCTTCATTAAGAGCTCTTTGATTAGCAAATGTCATGGCTTTGGGAGTTGGGATGAGGTCCTTAAGGATGAGCCTGCCGTGACTCCAGCAGAGTCACTTGCTTGCCTGTATGAAATCCTGTCAGCCTAAACAATGAGCAATTCAACAGCGACTAATAAGAACTGTCATCAGAGACTTTTCTACCGTTCTCTTGAACCACATAAGCCCTGGAAGTCCTATTGTTCCACTAGGAAGAACACAGGAGTTATGAAACGTTAACCTTTATTTCAACCTTAGCCATTGAGCTTGGAGTTAGATATGACATGTTTTAGAAATATATATTTTAAAAAATCTTACATTTTATCCACCTGAAATGACAAAGGAAAATTCCTACCTATTTCAAATACCTCAGGTCAATGACTTGTCTGGCCACCTAAAGTTATCTGTTACTCTGTATTCTGATGCCCCTAGGTCAAGACTGTCCATTCCTAGACAACTCTGTATATTAATGTCATTGAGTTTTGCTTTTCATTAACTTCACTTGCTACAGTTAATCCCTGAATACTAAAATTATCCAAAGGAAAATCTTGATTTTTCTTCCCTTTTCCTGTCTTTTATTTCTCTTGCAGCTTATGAACTAAAGTTCCTGGTCAGATGTTAGAAAGACAAGCCAATGTCTCTGCACATGTTAGGTAATAAAACAATCATTACACTATTAGTAACATAGCCTATCCAGAACATCTATCTACCTGACAAAGTGTTTAAAGAGGAAACACTTAGTGAAAGCTGTGAGAACAAAATGCATTTCAACTAAGGCAACGTGGTGTGCAATGCATCAAAATATGGAGATTAAAGCATGCATCCACTTTTTTCTAACACAAAACTGTCCTACTTGTCATTTTAAGAAACTGGCCCATGAAGCATGTGCTTTGATCATTTATAATAGATTCTTTCTGACTGGTTGTCAATGTGAAAATTAAAATGCCTAGTTGAGAAAGCACAACAGCAATTTTTGTAAAGAAAGATTAATCATTTGCTCCAAATAACAAAGACATTATCACTAGTTTAAATCAATCTAATTTTATTAGAAACATCTGTTTTGTTTTCAGAACTCACATGTCATATCTAACATGTCATATCTAAATTAAGGTGGCCTAGCTGTATTTAACATCCAAGATGTTTCTTCATCTATAGATTTGCACATGGACTTCAATATATCAATGTGGTACATTTTGTAGAAATGTTAAATGACAAGAGAAAGATCCATTCATAAAAAACGACATTTTTCACATATTTAAATTAATTACATTTTTAAAAAGATAATTACATCCTTTGTCTTCTAACAAGTTAGAAAATAAAGGAAACAAGATGAACAAACACAGATAGTTATTAAGAATTGTTCTTCATTAACAATAAACCTTAAACACCTTCAAAGAATTAGAGTCTAATATAGTTAAAGCATAGAGTTGTGAATTTAAAGAAATTACACTACAAAGGAAAAAAATCAACAGCATAACTCTAAATATTTACTTGTAATAATTTAAAGGTGAAATACAAGTTATTTAATATGTTCATTTATATCAAGGATGCTTGAATTTTTCTTTATTTCCATTGTTTATACAAGAAACAATATACGCATGTGATAAATGTATTTTTTTTAAAACTGTGTGCCAAAATTATCATGGATATTACCTATCAGAACTTTTATATGTCACATTTTAGCCTAGCACAAATGATTCTTATCATAGTCCTAGTCTAGCACACATGAATCATAAGTGATATAGGCAAAAACAGTCCTAATATAAGTATGTGAACATAAAGCATGGAGAAATAACAGAGATATAAGGTAGTTGTCAGTTTAAATAAGAACACAAAATGACAACACACAAACATTGTGGAACATAAACAACTGTATTATTCTCCTTGCCCTGAACTAGATAGAACATCTTACATATTTATTTATTTATTTATTTATTTATTTATTTATTTATTTATTTATTTATTTTTGAGATGGAGTCTTGCTCTGTCACCAGGCTGGAGTGCAGTGGCATAATCTCAGCTCACTGCAATATCTGTCTCCCTAGTTCAAGCCATTCTCCTGCCTTAGGGTCCTAAGTAGCTGGGATTACAGGAATGCACCACCACACCCAGCTAATTTTTGGATTTTTAGTAGAGACGGAGTTTCACCATGTTGGCCAGGATGGTCTTGAACTCCTAACCTCATGATCCACCTGCCTCAGCCCCCCAAAGGGCTGGGATTACAGGTGTGAGCCACCATGCTTGGCTAAACATCTTACATTTTATAGCTTTACCACATGCCTTACTATGTGATCTGTCAATTATCAATAATTGTATTTCTTTGAATTTGTTTATATTGGATATTGAACCTCATGCAGTTAATATATCTTTTTTTTTTTTTTTTTTTTTTTTTGAGACGGAGTCTCGCTCTGTCGCCCAGGCTGGAGTGCAGTGGCCGGATCTCAGCTCACTGCAAGCTCCGCCTCCCGGGTTTACGCCATTCTCCTGCCTCAGCCTCCTGAGTAGCTGGGACTACAGGCGCCGCCACCTCGCCCGGCTAGTTTTTTGTATTTTTAGTAGAGACGGGGTTTCACCATGTTAGCCAGGATGGTCTCGAACTCCTGACCTCGTGATCCACCCGTCTCGGCCTCCCAAAGTGCTGGGATTACAGGCTTGAGCCACCGCGCCCGGCAGTTAATATATCTAATGAACACATTTCCTGGATTTAAAAACATCAAAGAATAATTTTTTTTCTATATAGAGTGCATTTTTCAAACTGTGATGTCCAAAATACTAGCTCTAGACATGTTAACATATTCCATGTTTAAAAGGGTTTGTGGTCAAATAAGTTTGAGAAATTCTGTAAACTGTGTGTGATCCCTTGTAAAGTCACATTCTAATATTTTTAAAAGACCCAACAGAGGTGAAAAATTTAACAAATAAAATGAAAAATACACTAGATGGGATTAAAAACAGATTAGACATTGCAAAAGAAAAGATAAGTGAATTGGAAATTATATCCACAGAAATGATTCAAAATGAAGTACTAGGAGAGAAAAAGGGGCTGAATAAAAACGAACAGACCATTAGGACCAATTAGACAAATATGAGCATTCTTTTTTTTATTTTTTTAAATTTTTTAATTTTTTAATTTTTTTTTATTTTTTTATTATACTTTAAGTTCTAGGGTATATGTGCATAACGTGCAGGTTTGTTACATATGTATACTTGTGTCATGTTGGTATGCTGCACCCATCAACTCGTCAGCACCCATCAATTCATCATTTATATCATGTATAACTCCCCAATGCAATCCCTCCCCCCCTCCCCCCTCCCCATGATAGGCCCCAGTGTGTGATGTTCCCCTTCCCGAGTCCAAGTGATCTCATTGTTCAGTTCCCACCTATGAGTGAGAACATGCGGTGTTTGGTTTTCTCTTCTTGTGATAGTTTGCTAAGAATGATGGTTTCTAGCTGCATCCATGTCCCTACGAAGGACGCAAACTCATCCTTTTTTATGGCTGAATAGTATTCCATGGTGTATATGTGCCACATTTTCTTAATCCAGTCTGTCACTGATGGACATTTGGGTTGATTCCAAGTCTTTGCTATTGTGAATAGTGCCGCAATAAACATACATGTGCATGTGTCTTTGTAGTAGAATAATTTATAATCCTTTGGGTATATACCCAGTAGTGGGATGGCTGGGTCATATGGTACATCGAGTTCTAGATCCTTGAGGAATCACCATACTGTTTTCCATAATGGTTGAACTAGTTTACAATCCCACCAACAGTGTAAAAGTGTTCCTATTTCTCCACATCCTCTCCAGCACCTGTTGTTTCCTGATTTTTTAATGATTGCCATTCTAACTGGTGTGAGATGGTATCTCATTGTGGTTTTGATTTGCATTTCTCTGATGGCAAGTGATGATGAGCATTTTTTCATGTGTCTGTTGGCTGTATGAATGTCTTCTTTTGAGAAATGTCTGTTCATATCGTTTGCCCACTTTTTGATGGGGTTGTTTGTTTTTTTCTTGTAAATTTGTTTGAGTTCTTTGTAGATTCTGGATATTAGCCCTTTGTCAGATGAGTAGATTGCAAACATTCTCTCCCATTCTGTAGGTTGCCTGTTCACTCTGATGGTAGTTTCTTTTGCTGTGCAGAAGCTCTTTAGTTTAGTTAGATCCCATTTGTCAATTTTGGCTTTTGCTGCCATTGCTTTTGGTGTTTTAGACATGAAGTCCTTGCCCATGCCTATGTCCTGAATGGTACTACCTAGGTTTTCTTCTAGGGTTTTTATGGTATTAGGTCTAACATTTAAGTCTCTAATCCATCTTGAATTAATCTTCATATAAGGAGTAAGGAAAGGATCCAGTTTCAGCTTTCTACTTATGGCTAGCCAATTTTCCCAGCACCATTTATTAAATAGGGAGTCCTTTCCCCATTTCTTGTTTCTCTCAGGTTTGTCAAAGATCAGATGGCTGTAGATGTGTGGTATTATTTCTGAGGACTCTGTTCTGTTCCATTGGTCTATATCTCTGTTTTGGTACCAGTACCATGCTGTTTTGGTTACTGTAGCCTTGTAGTATAGTTTGAAGTCATGTAGCATGATGCCTCCAGCTTTGTCCTTTTGACTTAGGATTGTCTTGGCAATGCGGGCTCTTTTTTGGTTCCATATGAACTTTAAAGCAGTTTTTTCCAATTCGGAAAATTCCCTTTATTTCTTTCTCTTGCCTGATTGCCTTAGCCAGAACTTCCAACACTATGTTGAATAGGAGTGGTGAGAGAGGGCATCCGTGTCTTGTGCCAGTTTTCAAAGGGAATTTTTCCAGTTTTTGCCCATTCAGTATGACATTAGCTGTGGGTTTGTCATAAATAGCTCTTATTATTTTGAGGTACGTTCCATCAATACCGAATTTATTGAGCATTTTTAGCATGAAGGGCTGTTGAATTTTGTCAAAAGCCTTTTCTGCATCTATTGAGATAATCATGTGGTTCTTGTCTTTGGTTCTGTTTATATGCTGGATTACATTTATTGATTTGCGAATGTTGAACCAGCCTTGCATCCCAGGGATGAAGCCCACTTGATCATGGTGGATAAGCTTTTTGATGTGCTGCTGAATCCGGTTTGCCAGTATTTTATTGAGGATTTTTGCATCGATGTTCATCAGGGATATTGGTCTAAAATTCTCTTTTTTTGTTGTGTCTCTGCCAGACTTTGGTATCAGGATGATGTTGGCCTCATAAAATGAGTTAGGGAGGATTCCCTCTTTTTCTATTGATTGGAATAGTTTCAGAAAGAATGGTACCAGCTCCTCCTTGTACCTCTGGTAGAATTCAGCTGTGAATCCATCTGGTTCTGGACTTTTTTTGGTTGGTAGGCTATTAATTATTGCCTCAATTTCGGAGCCTGCTATTGGTCTATTCAGGGATTCAACTTCTTCCTGGTTTAGTCTTGGGAGAGTGTAAGTGTCCAGGAAATTATCCATTTCTTCTAGATTTTCTAGTTGATTTGTGTAGAGGTGTTTATAGTATTCTCTGATGGTAGTTTGTATTTCTGTGGGGTCGGTGGTGATATCCCCTTTATCATTGTTTATTGTGTCTATTTGATTCCTCTCTCTTTTCTTCTTTATTAGTCTTGCTAGCGGTCTGTCAATTTTGTTGATCTTTTCAAAAAACCAACTCCTGGATTCATCGATTTTAATTGATATTAACTGGTTATTTTGCTCATTAGTTGATGCAGTTTCTTCCTAGCCTCGATGGTCTTTACATTTTGGCATGTTTTGCAATGGCTGGTACCAGTTGTTCCTTTCCATGTTTAGGGCTTCCTTCAGGGTCTCTTGTAAGGCAGGCCTGGTGGTGACAAAATCTCTAAGCATTTGCTTATCTGTAAAGGATTTTATTTCTCCTTCACTTATGAAACTTAGTTTGGCTGGATATGAAATTCTGGGTTTAAAATTCTCTTCTTTAAGAACGTTGAATATTGGCCCCCACTCTCTTCTGGCTTGTAGAGTTTCTGCCGAGAGATCTGCTGTTAGTCTAATGGGCTTCCCTTTGTGGGTAACCCGACCTTTC
Organism: Piliocolobus tephrosceles; assembly: GCF_002776525.5. NCBI lineage: Eukaryota > Metazoa > Chordata > Mammalia > Primates > Cercopithecidae > Piliocolobus > Piliocolobus tephrosceles. Next base: position 165,881,456 of record NC_045437.1, read on the forward strand.
TCTCTGGCTGCCCTTAAGATTTTTTCCTTCATTTCAACTTTGGTGAATCTGGCAATTATGTGTCTTGGAGTTGCTCTTCTTGAGGAGTGTCTTTGTGGTGTTCTCTGTATTTCCTGAATTTGAATGTTGGCCTGCCCTACTAGGTTGGGGATGTTCTCCTGGATGATATCCTGAAGAGTGTTTTCCAACTTGGTTCCATTCTCCCCCTCACTTTCAGGCACCCCAATCAGACGTAGATTTGGTCTTTTTACGTAATCCCATACTTCTTGCAGGCTTTGTTCATTTCTTTTTCTTCTTTTTTCTTTTGGTTTCTCTTCTCGCTTCATTTCATTCATTTGATCCTCCATCGCTGATACTCTTTCTTCCAGTTGATCGAGTCGGTTACTGAAGCTTGTGCATTTGTCACGTATTTCTTGTGTTATGGTTTTCATCTCTGTCATTTCATTTATGACCTTCTCTGCATTAATTAGTCTAGCTGTCAATTCTTCCACTCTTTTTTCAAGATTTTTAGTTTCTTTGCGCTGGGTACGTAATTCCTCCTTTAGCTGTGAGAAGTTTGATGGACTGAAGCCTTCTTCTCTCATCTCGTCAAAGTCATTCTCTGACCAGCTTTGATCCGTTGCTGGCGATGAGCTGTGCTCCTTAGCTCCTTACTCTTTGCAGAGCAAGGTTGCAGAAGCCATCTCCCAGGACTTTAAAGTCCAGGAAGGATTTGATAAGAGTTTCAACTTAAACTCAGATATTAACATACAGAGCAGAGGGCTTTTTCTATATGATGAACGTTAAGATGATAACTGTCAGACAGATTATTGTATATAAACCATAAACATTACTGTAGATCCACAAGCCCAGTGTCAAAGAGAAATCAGGGAAGTCTCCATAATAATCATGAATATTCCCTAAATTCCAATTACATATATCTCCTGGCACCTTATATGTATTCTTATACCTGGAAAAATTCTGAAATCTAGTAAGGGTTCAGAGAGCCAACCTGTCTAACATCACACAGTAATGGACTGTAGAGCTGTGATTCATGTCCCAGACTCATTGACTGAAAACACCAGATTTTTCTGTTACAGTTCACATTCTCTCAGGATATCATGAAAAGGAAACTATAAAGTCATCTAAGAAATCATTTTACCAAAATCCTCTTTTAACTTGGAACTAGTGAAAAGTAAAAGCTTTGCCCAAGCCTGAGAGAGCAAAACCTAGACCCCAAAATGCTAAACCTCAGTTTAGTACCCTTTTGCTTTATGTGAGATTAACATAAAATTTTAAAATAAATTGAGTTTTTCCTACACAGTAATTATTTCCTAAGCTGCTGTATTCTCCATAGTTGCCTTAACACATAGAAATACTGTTTCAAGAGTAATAGGTAATACAACAAAATGCAATTAAAATTATCATCACCCTGTGTATATGCTATTAAAAACCCACCTAGGTTATACCTACACCATTGATGATTTTGCCCTTGGGCTAATATGGAGAATGTTTGGATTGTAGGATGATAGGCCTAAAAAGAGTCTTAGAGAAGAATGATGCAAAAGCCTGCCTCTATAGATGAGGAAGAGAGGTCCAGGGAAGGTAATCCCACTGCTCAATGTCATGTGGTGAATTAACGTTTCAGTTTGCACTTTGATCTTCTGATGCACTCTGGTGCTCTTTTCACCACACCACTTTTCTTTCCTTTATCCAAATTTACTCGATTTTATCTCTGCACAACTAACTCTAAGAAAAAACACTCCAAACAAAAGAAACAGGATTTTTAAAAAGATAAACCATAGGGAAATACAAAAGGTTAATATACAGGCTATAAATCTCAGTACAATATGATTTCTAACCCTTGTTTCCCTTAGTGGAGAATTTACCCAGAAAAAAGTCTCATGTTAGAGATATTCACTGAACTTGCTTCCGGCTTTTTGACTTCTTTTTTCAGTTTCCAAGGAACAGCAATTGATATTAACAACTAAATCTCAAGCTCTCTTTTTTAATTTCCACCAGCTGTAGTTAAGGCATATGCCTTTCCTATTCTTTCAAAATTCTCTAGTTCATAAAGCAATCTGAAAACATTATTTTAACAAGGGTACCTAACCCTAAACCTTCAAAAATCCTGCATAGCTATAATACTGCTTATTTTTCACACACTGCCTATTCTTCTCTTTGCAGATGTCACTTATACTGAATCATAATGTCTTGCCTTTTGGAAGACATGTCATCTTTTTTATTCATAAAACTTGGCATCTTTCTTTGTCTAAGTGAAAAGGAATCATAAGTTCTTTGTCTTTCCTAGAGGAAAAGGTCTTTATGAACTTTATTAATAAATGATATTTAATTACTGCCAAGAATAATGAGGTACATACTTCATTCATTTATGATTAAATTCTCTCTGCATCAATAGCATTTATTTTTCTTACAGTGAGCCTATTAAAAAAGAAAATTGACCACCCCCCTCCAAATTCTTGGTTTAATGTACTTTTGATTTAAAAAGAATTCTACATCTCGGGAAACAGGCACCCACCCTCGCCAGCTTCAGTCATATCCTCATCCCCAAAGGCCTTCTAAACCCTTGTCTGACCTGGATACTGAAAACGCTGGCACTTGCCTCCAGATTTCCCTTTCTCTCACCTGTCATTTTCTCCAGACTCTTATTATCTGCAATATGAAATGCTGTGTGCTGATAGATATTGGCAGAACCTGGTTAAAATTCATTTCACATAGCTTGCTCTTACTTCAAAGGAACAAAGGTTTTGGGTTTTTTTTTTTTTTTTTTGCTTTTCTTTCTAATCCTAAGAACAGAAAACCAAGTTATCTTTTTGGTGTTAAGCATGAAACTGGGTCTTTGTTTGAAAAAGCAATATCTGATGTTTCCTCTTTTTTCAACTCAAACAACTGGGCACTTCTGTATGACACATCCCCATACCCCTGCCTTGGAATTTTGTTGTGTCAAGCACTGCTGACAGCTGACAAACTGCTGTGTGAAGGGTGATGCATACCCTCACAAAATTCCTGAGCCTGCAAAGGAAAGAAAAGGCCTCTGCCTCAAACAGGGAGAGTACATTTATAGAGATTCTCTGCTCCTTTCATGCAGCTGGAATCTGTTTCAGGATAAGATGGCTCTCTCCATCCCCAAGCAGAGAATTTGTCTGGTACCCACCCCAGCTCCCCTCCCGACCCTCTGTTCATTGGCAGGCGCATATGCACTTCAGATCACTTACTACTTGTGCTGCCAAAGTCCCAACACATTTCCAGCCAATTCTACATCACAGGAGTTTAGCCCAGAAATAATAATTGAAAATGTGATATTTGAGCAAAACATAAAAATCCAACAAATGTAACAGCCAAATCATTTAACATAATCAAAAGTATTTTATACTGATTGATTGATGCACACAGGGTTTAAATTAAGCAACCAAAATGAAGACAATAAAATTAATTATTGCTTAGGGTAGGAGACTCAGCACAGAGTTTTGCTGCCTGCCTTTGTCAGAGCACTGCATTAATATGGGTCAACAGTTACAACACCTTTAATGTCTAGCACATAAACCATCATCTAAGAAGTGTTTGACTTGCTTATCACCATCTGTCACTTAAAGAGATCTTATTTGAACTTCACTGCTGTCAACCTCATAAAAGATGTAATTTTTATACTTAGATTCTGGATAGACCATGGGAGGAAACATTCCTGCAGCATTTTTGATTGAGGCATTTTTTTTTCTTCCTACAGGAAAAAGATGGCATTCTGCCCAGGTATACTGGCACATTGGACTGGACATTCTTGAAGACAACACAATTCAGTGTTGATCATTTTCTTTACATTTCATTCTGTGCTATGTTCGCCTGTGAAATCCTTGAAGCCAAATAAACAAACAAAATAAATAACAGGATGCACTTAATGTGCTTACAGAATTATAGGGTTTTGAGAGATGGCATGGTATCCTGCTAGAAGCCATAAAAATATCTCAGCTGTTTCATAGTGTGCAGAAAATATATTGGTTTTACATTTTATAATTTCAAACTCTGTTGTCAACAGGCAACTTACGTTACTTTATATTCCACTCATCACAACCCACCATAATTCCCATGGCAGAGCAAAGTAAAATATATTCCTCTGTGCTGACACTACTTATTGTTTTTTGTCTCCTATAAATGATTTGTGGCCCTGCTTTGAATTTTGGTAAGAAAGTGCATTTCCAGAAGCTTTTATAAGAAACAGCACATTATACAGCTCAGGAGATTCAGTCTCTTAGGAAACAGGAAAAGGCCATTTGGCTTTTTCTCACAACCATTTATGTTTTCTCCCATTTCTTTTTGCCAGCGTCCTTCAGGATTCTCTTTTCAGAGAAATTCATCAAGCAGCTATTGAATCTATTAATCTCTTGCTTTAGTGCCCATCAGCCTGCATCTTCCTCAGGTAATCATTGTAAGCCCTCTACAGCCTCCTCTTAAGGTGCAGGTCAGACTATCTCTTCCATTTCTATTTTATTGTTGATTCAAAGACTATCAGGTGATAATTGTCAAGAGCAAAGGAGGAGTTGACACCATTGTCCAGGAACCTAAAAAAGATTAGGAGCTCTGCCCAAGGCTTTATACTTCATTGGTTTCAAATATCTTACCCAAACATTGGCTCTCCAAGTCATAAAAGAGGACAGATTCTTTTGAAGAAGATATGTACATCTCACACTGAGATATTATATCTTCATGGAACTTTCTTTGGCCTCAAGTCATAACCTGTTTTGACAGGGCTATCTTCTCAGGTCCTCCAGGTTTGTGTTGAAGGAGGGAATTGAAATGGAACTGTAAATTGTGGCTCTCACTGTTTCAGGGATCTGCTCTGATAGTTTCCAGGGGTAAAAATGTGAGATCTTGTTGAGAAGAGAACAAACTGCTTCCTCAAAATGGTTCAAAGTCAAGTCAGCTCATCTAAATCTACCTTACTGATATTTATGAATGAAGCTTCTGCTTAACTGAAGAAATAAAACTGTAGTGCAAAAAAATCATAACAAAACCACCCACATTAGTAATAAAATTATAAAGCACAACTAAAGTTTCCATCTGAAAAACATTATTACATTTCCTTAAAACACTTCCAAGCTTGGAATTACATTTATGACAATTCAACTAATCAAGAATCACAAGCATTAAGTTCTTTGCAAATTCAGTTAATCCTCACATCAACTAAGGTGTGAGTGCTATTATTTGCCCATTTTATAGCTAAAGAAGCCAGGCCCAGAGAGGTTAAATAGCTTGTTAAAAGTTACACAGCTCGAAGTAGTGCAGCTAAAATTTAAACCCATGCCCTGTATCCAGAGACTACACTTTACCCATTAGACATACTGCTTCCCAATTTACCACTGTGATCATTCCTTTGTACTTTGCAAATCACTTGTACTTATTTCCTGACACTTCCCAATAAATATCTCCCTAGTTTTTAGGTCTCCATTTTTGTTAGGAAACATATAAAAGAAGTTTTAAACAAAGAAGTCCATCTTCTTTCTTAAAGGGTGCTTATATTTAGAGCTATAAGCAAAATGCCATTTCCTCTTGATGTGTATTGAGTCATCAGAGTTTATCCACCATGACAGGGAGAGATGAGGCTGTAGGAATATCAAGGGAAGCCACAAAGCAAAAGTAAAATTCACGACTAGTTCCCTTTTATTGCAAACTTAGTACATGTTCATAAACACAGTCTTAAATTTTAAAATCTGCCTTACAAATGCTTAGGCTATGTGTATTTTCTTTATTCTAAAAATAAGGAAAATGAGGTTTATTGTTCTACAGATAAGTTATAGAATTAGGTTTCAAGTCCAGCTCCCTGTCTGAGTCCCTCACCATCCAGACCCTAACCTCCTTTCCTCTGCATTGATTGCAGTTAGGAACACTGGACTCCTTTACTAGATAATCTGAAATTCACCTTTCAGAAATGTTGTGTCAGAATTTGTTTTAAAATTCAGTGAAAGAATGCCATGCTATATATATTAAGCTTAAGTCTCCAGGGTGGGGAATTACTTCGTCAACTTCCCAAGGGAACGTGCTCCATTTTATTTCATTAATCTGAAGTAAGCAACTCATATTTTCACACAACCTCATTTCCATTCATTCAGCTGTATTGAAGCCAGTTCCTGTGGTTGGCTTCTTCATTGTTCAGGAAAGATTTCATCAACTAATTGAAAGGAACACAGCTCCGTCCTCAGCAGAGCTAAATACATAAAACAATTTCACCACCAATGCCAGACACATTATCAGTGTCCTGATCTTTGGCCTTTGATACTTTCAAGAGATGTCCCAGGGGAAATCTTTAGCTGGAATGTTAATCTGTTGCTTCTCTGACCTTCTACACATGTACCACATTATTATTACAACCCACATGCTTCTCTTTTCACGCTGTCATTTTGACAATAGAACCATCGGACAATTCGTCTTCAGCCTAGATGGCTGGAACAAAGTGCATACCAGTAAGTGAAATCAGATTGGCTAATGGTATTGTTTAAAATGCAATAACATTTCTCTTCTGAAATCCACCCAGATTTCAAATGATATGTCGTGCCTGTGGGATGCTCTGCAACAATTAGCTACTGGTGATTCATCAAAGGGTCCCAGGGTGGGGATTTCTTTTTAACTTTTTTCTCAACATGCTTTAGAAACATAAATTAGTCCCTGGATTGGATCAGTATGGATTTATCACTCAAGTTTCCTGTCTTTACCCTCTTTCTTCTTTCATCTGGCAGATGTTTGTTTCATCTTCAGATTTACTGAAAGTGGTGCCAGAGTCTGAGAGCATTTAGCAATACTAAAAAACCATTTCTTTTAAGACTCTGCTCAAATGTTAAATGTCACCTCCTCAGAGAGGCCTTCTTTTGACCTCTCTACCTAACATAAACCCACTCCTGTTAGTATCTATCCTCTTTATCCTGCTTTCTTTTTCTTTATAACACCTCTTATCACCTGTCACATGATATATTTATTCATTGGTTGACAGTCTGTTTCCCACCACTAGCACATGAGTTCCATGATTACAGGGACTTCATTTATTTGTTCACTGCTCTCTTTGCAGGGGCTAGGGCAGTGCCTGGCTCAGAGCCAAGGGGGTTGTTTTGTGTATTCCTTTATGAGATGGTCAAGCAGGTATGGCCACAAGAGGAGACACAAAAGAGGCTCAGGAAAACAAAATTTATTCTACTCACAGGTCCTAGAGACAGAAGGCCCAGCATACCACATAGGACCATACGGGAAAGACACCAAGGTGGTCAGGAAGCAGAATACAGGTGCAAAGGGAAGGTTTAGGGTACTGTTTCTATCGAAGTTTCTAAGGGAAAAGCAAGACAGGGCAGGGTGAGTAATTTAGGACTGGCTGGTTTGAATAATTGTGATGAGCTTTGGGCTATAAGGGTGATCCTCTGTTGCCTGGTCCTGGCCCTGGGATGATTAAGGCACAGGAATAGTGCATCCTGGGGTGTGGGGGTCCATAGAGGAGGTATGGCTCCGAACCAGTTTGTTTCAAGATCAAAGACATGTGCCCTGCTGTGTTCTCTGCTGTCTCTAAGAACTGGCTAGCCCTTGGAGGGGCAGTTTCTCCCCAGCCAAATAGGTGGGGTTTTTTTCTTTTTAAACATATTAAAACATCTTAGAGATACTATACAGAAAATGTAAAAATATTTACAATACATGAAGCTCATAGTAGGGGCTCAAAAAACATTTATATTTGTCGAGTGACAGAGAACCTTCTACCCTCAAACATATAAACAGGGAGATATTATTCAGGCACACGAGCTGCAAATCTCACCAATAAGCAATAGGCATTTTTCTGTTACAACCGTATAATGAAAGCAGAGGAAAGACTATTAAACACCAATTACTGTTTCTTTCTAGTCCAACTTTACCAACTGAAGCTTTTGAAAAATATGCCTTTGGAAAGCTCTAGTCTGTTTTATTTTATGGAATCTTTTGCTATGCTTCATGCCTTACTATCATTTTCAAACATATAGAGAGTAACCAAGGTTTGTTTAAAAATATTTCATCTTAGATGCCAGGAAGTTCTGAAGCTGTTATGAATAGAGCTTTTATCTGTATACTTGAGCCAAAGGCAGGCATACCTCTTTTTATTGCACTTCACTTTATTGCTTTTTCTCAGATATTGCATTTAACAAATTAAAAATTGGTGGTAACCCTACATTGAGCAAGTCTATCAGTGTCATTTTTCCAACAGCATGTGCCCACTTTATAATTGTTGCAATATTTTAAATTTCTCCTCATTATTATATGTGTTATGGTGATCTGTGATTAGTGATCTTTGATGTTGCTACTGTAATTGTCTTGTGCTGCCATGTACCATGACCATATAAAATAGCACACTTAATTGACAAATATTGTGTATGTTCTGACTGCTTCACCAAGTGGGCATTCCCTCAACTTTCCCTTCTCTTCAGACCTACCTATTTCCTTAGACATGACAATATTGAAATTAAGACAATTAATAATCCTACAATGACCTCTAAATGGTCAAGTGAAAGAGTCACATGTCTCTCACTTTAAATCAAAAGGTAGACATGATTTCACTTAGTGAGGAAGGCATATTTTGAAAGCCAAAATAGTCTGAAAGATAGGCCTCTTGGGCCAAACAGATAGCCAAGTTGTGAATGCAAAGAAAAAGTTCTTGAAGGGAATTCGGAAAACTACCCCCACTGAACATGTCAACGATAAGAAAGCAAAACAGCCTTACTGCTGATATGGAAAAAATTTGAGTGGTCTGGATAGAAGATCAACTCAGCCTGAAAATTCCCTTAGGCAAAAGCATAATTCAGAGCAAGAACCTAACTCTGTTCAATTCTCTGAAAGCTGAGAAAAGTGAGGAAGCTTCAGAAGAAAAGTTTGAAACTAGCAGAGGTTGGTTCATGAGGTTTAAGGAAAGAAGCTGTCTCCATAACATAAAAGTCCATGGTAAAGCAACAAGTGCTGATGTAAAAGCTGCAGCAAGTTATCCAAAACATGTAGCTAAGATTATTAATAAAGGTGGTCACATGAAACAACAGATTTCAAATAGCCATCTGTTTGAAAAAGATGCCAACTAGGACTTTTCTAGCTAGAAGAAAGAGGAGGAAGAGGAAGAGGAAGAGGAAGAAGAAGAAGAAGAAGAAGAAGAAGAAGAAGAAGAAGAAGAAGAAGAAGAAGAAGTAGTAATAGTAGTAGTAGTAGTAGAAGTAGTAGTAGTAGTAGTAGTTTTTGTTGTATCAGTAGTAGTAAATAACTTATTTCAAAGCTTCAAAGGACAGGTTCTCCAGGGGCAAATGCAGCTAGTGACTTTAAGTTAGAGCCAATGCTCATTTACCATTCCAAAAATGCTAAGGCCCTTAAGAATTATGCTAAATCTACTCTGCCTGGGCTCTATAAATGGAGTAACAAAATCTGTATGACAGCACATCTGTTGACAGCATGGTTTACTGAATATTTTAAGCCTGCTGAAGAGAACTACTGCTCAGAAAAGAGATTTCTTTCAAAATATTACTACTCATTGACAATGCACCTAGTCACTTAAGAACTCTAACAGAGATGTACAAGAAAATTAATATTGTTTTCATGCCTGCTCACATAACATCCATCTGTAAACCATTAATCAAGGAGTAATTTCTAATTTTGAGCCTTACTTTTTAAAAAACACATTTCATAAGGCTATAACTGCCATGGATACTGGTTCCTCTGATGGATCTGGGCAAAGGAGACTGAAAACCTTCCTGAAGGGATTCATTATTCTGGATGCCATTAAAAGCATTCCTGATTCATGGGAGGAGGTCAAAATATCAACATTAGCATGAGCTTGAAAGAAGCTGATTACAACCCTCATGGATGACTGTGAGGGGTTTAAGACTTCAGTGGAGGAAGTACCTACAGATATAGTGGAAATAGCAACAGAACTATAATTAGACATGGAGCCCCAAAATGTGACTGAATTGTTGCAATCCTGTGATAAAACTTTAATGGAGGAAGTATTGCTTCTTATGGATGAGCAAAAAAATTAGTTTTTTGAGGTGAATCTACTCATGGTGAATATGCTGTGAACACGGTTGAAATGACAACAACGGATTTAGCATATTATATAAACTTAGTTGATAAAGCATCAATGGGGTTAGAGAGGATTGACTTCAACTTTGAAAGAATTTCTGCTGTCAGTTAAATGTCCTCAAAGAGCTACAAAGAAATCTTTTGTGGAAGGACAAGTCAATTGATATGGCAAACTTCACTGTCTTATTTTAAGAAATAGTCACAGATACCCCAACTGTCTGCAACCAACAACCTGATCAATTAACAGCCACCCACAGCCACCAACGTCAAGGCAAGGCCCTCCTCTAGCAAAAAGTTTATAACTTGCTGAAGGCTCAGATGATTTGTAGCAGATCTTAGCAATATTTTTAAATTAAGGTACGTACATTGTTTTGTAAGACATAATGCTATTTCACACTTAATAAACTATAGTATAGTGTAAACATCACTTTTATATGCACTGGGAACCTAAAAAGTCTTTGAGACTCACCTTATTGCAGTATTCACTTTATTGTGTAGTCTGGAACTGAACCCACAATATCTTCAAGGTATGCCTATAATAGTAATAACCGGAAAACCTTCTAAGATTGGAGGATAACACGTATGTATGTTGGTGGGGAGAGAACACATGCCTGCACCTTCAAGTACCTCTCTACCATAATAAAGTATCCTAAGTGCTGTATGTCACTTCTGCCCCTTTGCAGATGGCCCAACAGAAGTCAACACTGTAAGCCATATTTACCCAGGCTCATGGAACATTATATACTTTCGCACAGTGACTTAGTAGCCTAAAAGAGTTTCTTTTGGTTCTGAAATCAACAAATTAACTCATTATTAATTAGTAACAGTGTCTGTACAACTGGTAGGGAATGCTTCAGGACATAGTTACATGAGAAGGGCATAAATAATTCACTTTCTTTGGATCCTCCATGGACTGTCATTATTTTCTTTTCCTCTTGAGAAAATGACCAGTCTTTTTTGGCAGATGTGATAATGACTACACTGACACAACAACAATTAAGGAGAGTTACTATGGAAATCTACAGTGCAATCCTAAATGGTGATAAGTAAGACTAGCTAAGGAGTCATAAAAAGGTGCGGTTCATGATCATCTGGTTACAATATTTAAAATAACTTTCCATGTTTTTTGTTTAATGTTTACTTTTTATACCCCCTCTCCCATTTTGAGGACACTGCTACACTCTCCTAAAAACTGATTAAATTTCTAGTCAAGATTAATGTCACATTCCAAGTCTCATTGATGGGAGACAGGTATAAACTAAGAATGAAGAAAAGTGTAAGTCAGGAGAGGAAGGAAGATGAGAGATATGCATTGTAATTAAGATGTTATTTTATATGGGATAACGTGTCTGTGGGAGAAGAGATTATCCAAACACACTAGTATTTAGAGACAGAAGTGGTCTCTAAAAGCACTCTTTGAGTCAATAGTAAGGTGTCCCCGAGGGTAGTGGAAAGGAAGGACATGATGTAACTAAGTGCAAATTATAAGTTTTAAGGAAGGAAAGGTAGAAGCTGAAGAATGACAAGAATTCCAGAGCCTTCCTCCACTCCTAGAAGGAATTTCACACACATTTTGACTTTACCACAGTGGACTGCATGGTTAACAGTATAGTCTGAATGTCAAATTAAACCACATGGTTGCTGCTTTCAAAGGATGTCAGTGGGAGCAAGAAATGAATACACAGAAGACCAGAACCCTCAGCCTCAGGGACTTTTCTTTTTGAGCAAAAGCTTGTTGTATCCTTTCAAATCTAGCTCCAATATGTACTTTGCAGGGTTATTGCTTTTAATCTTATTGTTAGCTCCCTCTAAAGAAATTTGTAAAAATGTAATGACAAATCCCGGAGCTGCTTAAACCTGCATAGAACACTTCTAATTTCTAATTCATCTCAATGGAGATTGAATTGTGCAGGTCAACTTTTCATTCAAGGGAGAGAGACATGAGAGCAGATTTGTTTGAGTTAGTTCTTCTGTAGAAATGAACTGAATTTTATCAACTTTAATGTACTGTTTTACAATCAGTAAAAACATTTCCAGAGGAAATAAACAGCCTTTAACATTTGGAGCTCTTATATGAGTAACCAAGGAGGTTAGAAAGATAGAAGTGAGTTCAAAATATGATAAAAACGTAACATTCTCTGAATTATTAAGGCAGTCAGGATATACTAATTGAGCACATACCATGGTCAGGCATGGTTCTGGGCTTTCATCACAGCCATGCTGATCAGCCTCTTAGAAATGATCTGGGCAACTGCTTACCAAATAGGGGTATCTGAAGTACCCATTTAAGCCATGTCTGATCCCTTAACCTGGGCTCTGGGTCTTACTCCTCCCTGCCCGGCAACTCTCAAGGTACTCCGGTACATTTGTTTCCTACTGTTGCTGTGACAAATTATCACAGATTTAGTGGCTTAAAAAACAAAACTTTCTAATGGTTCTGGAGGTCAAAAGTCCAAAATGGATATTATGGGGCAAAACTCAAAGAGTTAGCCAAGCTACCTTCTTTCTAGACGCTCTGTAGGCTCTGTTCTTTCCCTTTTCCAATGTCTAGAGAATGTTCACAGTGTTTTGTTCACAGCTGCATCACTCAATGTCTGCTTCTGTCATCACATATCCTTCTTTGACTCTGACCCTTGTGCCTTCCTCCTATAAGGTTTCTTGTGATTATATTAGGCCCACCTGAACAATCCAGGATACTTTCTCCAGTTTAAAGTTCTTAACTTAATCACCTCTGCAAAATCCCTTTTGTCAATTTACAAGTTCCAGATATTGGGATATGGGCATCTTTGAGGAGTTATTATTCTTCCTACCAAAGAGACAGAACACCATGATTTACTCTTCCATTTATCTTCACCCTCCCCTTTCTCTTGCTTCCCTTCCAATATGCTCTTGGAACTTTCCAAAACAGCCCTCAACTCTCCCAACATCATTTGCCTCTTCACAGAAACTGCTCTTTACAAGGTCTCTTAGATTCTCATCACTGAGATATTTAACTCATCTATTTTTAGGGCTTATCTTTCTTGATGTCTATTAAGGATGACACACTGATAACCATTCTCACCTCCTTATAAGTAATAATAAGGCAGCTTTTATTATTTAGTATTTACTGTATGCTGCAGCACCAAGCTTAGCATTTTATAAATATTATTTCATTTGTTCCTTTCAACAACCCCATGAATTAAGCATGATTTTCCATACTTTATGAATGACAAAATGGAGGGTTTGGGGGAATAACCTCAAATACTACCTAGCATTTTTTAAACCTCTGTCTCTAAACCCTTCTTTTCTTTCAGGTGATGAACCTATGCAACTGACTAGCCCTGGGTGTCTTCATTTGGCTTCCTCAAGGTGCCTCTATTTCTTTACCCAGTGAAATGCTACCACCCAAGTCTTACCAGCCACAAATCTGGCAGTCATCTCACACTTTTCCTGTTCTTCCTACATCTAAGAAGCCTCCAAACACAGTATTGATTCAACCTTCTAAATGCCCCTTGAAGCTGCCCCCTTCTTTCTATTTTCATAGCCACCACCTTAATTTTGGCTTATCTTCACTCTTATTTTCTTGTGTTGATTACAGTCATGTAACACGTACTGGCACTTTGGTTAAGGATGCACTGAATATACAACAGTGGTCTCATAAGATGATAATACTGTATTTTTCTGTAACTCTTCTGTATTTAGATATGTTTAGATACACAAATACTTACCATTGTGTTGAATTGTTTACAGTGTTCAGTACAATAACACGCTGCACAGGTGTGTAGCTTAAGAGCAATAGGCTAGACCATGAAGTCTAGGTGGATGGGATGCTACACCATCTAGGTTTGCGTAAGGGCACTCTATGAGGTTCATACTACAATTAAATTCCCTAATGATACATTTCTCAGATCACATCCCCATTGTTAAGTGACATATGACTGTAAAAAAAAATAGGTTCTTAACTGATTTCCCTGACTTAATTTTTACCCATTCACTGTATTCTCATTTTTGTAAATTTATTGTGTACCTTGTTTCCAGAACCATCTTTGGAAAGTACACTTTTTTGTCCTGTTATTTCCATACTTAAAATTCTGTAATGACATCTACTTGCCTTCTTGTCTGTCTTCTCATGTCTCTGTGCCTCTGCTCAGCTGTTCCTTCTGTTTAATACACCCTACCCACTCTTCCCTCCTTTTCTTCCTCTCCCAGTAAACACTGAACTAAATTAATAAACTTAGAAATAAGTAAGTGAACATTTGGATACTTTTTATATTCAATAAAAATAAATGCTAAAATTATTATGAGATGATTTGTTTATTTAATTTAAAAATTTGAAACAATAAAAATACTGAGATTGATTTGACAAGACAGGTAAGCACTTAAATTATTTAAGAGGTGCGACTTGGTTTTTTCCCTCTCAGGAAATCATTTTGTTAATACATATCAAGAACCTTAAAAGTATTTGTACATTTGACTTAGTATATCCACATCTAAGAATTTATGCTAAGAAAATTATCAGGCATGAAATGTGCAATTAAAGATTATATTCTCGAATGTAAGTCTATGTTCAAGGAAAATGCATTGTTCAGTATTTTTTAACAATTATTAATTACAAGCTGGGTGTGGTGGCTCATGCCTATCATCCCAGTACTATAGGAGGTCAAGGGGGAATGATTGCTTGAGGAGTCTGAGACCAGAGAGGTCTCAAGGTGGATTGCTTGAGGAGTTTGAGCCTGGGAAACATAGTGAGACCGTATCTCTATAAATAAAAACAAAATGAGCCAGGCATGGTGGTTCATGTTTGTAGTCCCAGCTACTCAGGAAGCTGAGATAGGAGGATCCCTTAAGCCTGGGAGGAGGAGGTTGCAGTGAGCTGAAATTATGCCACTGCACCCCAACCTGCGTGACAGAGTGAGACCCTTTCTCAATATTTAAAAAAAGAATTCTTTATTAGAAAATAATTTAGAGACATGTCCAATAAGTAATGATTAAAGATTAATCATTAAGATATGTAAATGCTAGAATATTTTATACCTATTAAAAATCACATTTCCAAAAACATAGCATAAGAAAATATTTATGGGTGGGGGGCAAGATGGCCGATTAGAAACAGCTGAGGTTGGCGGCTCTTACCGAGAAGAACAAAAGCAGTGAGTGAATTCTGCACCTTCAACTGAGGTATCCAGGTTCTCTCATTGGGACTGACTAGGTGGCACAACCCATAAAGAGCAAGGAAAAACAGGGTGGGACAACAGCCCACCCAGGGTTAGGGAGCCCCCACCCCCAGCCAAGGGAGGTGGTGAGTGATTGTGCTACCCACCCTGGGAAACTATGCTTTTCCCACATATCTTTGCCACCTCAGGACCAGGAGATCCCCTTGGGAGCCCACATCTCCCAGCAAAGGGCCTTGGGTTCCAAGCACAAAGCTGTGTAGACTTTGGCAGCAGCTGCTTGGGTTGGTGGCCACTGAGGCAGGTACTGAGATGGAGGAGTTGTTTTGCATTCTCCAGGCCTGGGGATTCTGGTGAGGCAGGGGATCTATCCACTCCCATGGGAAGGGAGATAAAGCCAGGGAGCCAAGAGGTGACATTTAACAGGCCCCACTCCTGTGGAGTCTCACCAGCTAAGACCTACTGGCATAGAATCCCTGTGGCCAGTGATAGCAGGCTGGAGACTGCCTAAGATGACCAAGTTCCCAGGGGAACAGGTGGCCACCATCTCTGTGACTCTAGTCTGCTGTTTTTCCCCTGCTGGTGCAGGGGACACTGGGCGGTTTGGACCAAGAGGAATTTCCCACAACACAGCACAATGGCAGTGGCAGATCATTGCCAGACTGTTTCTTTAACTAGGACCCTGATCCATCCCTCCTCACTAGGCAAGGCCTCCCTGTGAGAATTTCAGCAACTCCAGCCAGGGATTTATGGACAGAACTCTGATATCCCTGGGATGGAGCCTCTGGAGGAAGGGGTGACCACAGTCTCCACGGTTCACCCTACTTAGTCTTTCCTGCCTGCTGGCTCTGAAGAATCCAGGCAGTCTGGATGAGGGGAATTCCCTTCAGTGCATCACACTCGCTCAACCAAGGGGCAGCCAGGTTGCTTCTTTGAGCAGATTCCTGATCCCCTTCCTCCTGACTAGATGAGATCTCCCAACAGGAGTTGCCAGAAACCTCTTACAAGAGCATCCCAGCTGGCATCAGTTTCGCTCCTCTGAGATGAACTTCCCAGAGGAAGGAGCAGGCTGCCATCTTTGCTACTTTGCAGCCTCTAGGTGTGGGAGAGACACAGGTAAATAGCATCTGGAGTGGACCCCCAGCAAACTGCAGCAGCCTTATGGAAGAGGAGGCTTACTGTTAAAGGAAAAACAGAAAGCAGTAGCAACAACAACAAAAAAGACCCCACAAAAAAACCCATCCAAAGGTCAGCAGCCTCAAAGATTGAAGGTAGGTAACCCCACAAAGATGAGAAAGAATCAATGCAAAAACACTGCAAATTAAAAGATCCAGAGAGGCTCTTCTCCTCCAAGTGACTGCAACACTTTCCCAGCAAAGGCACAAAACTGGGCTGAGGCTGAGATGGATGAATTGACAGAAGTAGGCTTCAGAAGGTTAGTAATAAAGAACTTCACTGAGCTAAAGGAGCGTGTTCTAACCCAATGCAAAGAAGCTAAGAACAATAATAAAATATTACAGGAGTTAATAACCAGAATAGCCAGTTTAGAGAGAAACATAAATGACCTCATAGAGCTAAAAATCATAAGAACTTCACAATGCAATGATCAGTGTCAATAGCCAAATAGACCAAGTAAAGGAAAGAACCTCAGACATTGAAGACTATCTTGCTGGAATAAGACAGGCAGCCAAGACTAGAAAAAAAATGAAAAGAAATGGGTAAAGTCTTAGAGAAGTGTGGGATTATGTAAAAAGGCCACACCTACAACTGATTGGGGTACTTGAAAGAGAGGGGGGAGAACTGAACAAAGTTGGAAAACCTACTTCAGGATATCATCCAGGAGAACTTCGCCAAGCTAACAAGACAGGCCAACTTTCAGATTCAGGAAATTCAGAGAACCCCAGTAAGATACTCCAAGAGAATATTAAGCCCAAGGCACATAATTATCAGATTCTCCAAGGTCAAAATGAAAGAAAAAGTGTTAAGGGCACCAAGAGAAAAGGGCCAGGTCACCCACAGAGGGAAGTCCATGAGACTAACAGCAGACCTGTCAGCAGAAATCCTACAAACCAGAAGAGATTGGGGACCAATATTTAACATTCTTAAAGAAAGGAATTTCCAACCCAGAATTTCATATCCGGCCAAACTAAACTGCATAAGTGAAGGAGAAATAAAATACTTTTCAGACGAGCAATTGCTGAAGGAATTCATCAGCACCAGGCCGTCCTTGCAAGAGTTCCTGCAGGAAACACTAAACGTGGGAAGGAAAAACCGTTATCAGCCATGACAAAAACACACTGAAGTTCACAGACCAATGACACTATGAAGCAACCACCTAAACAGGTCTGCAAAATAACCAGCTAGCATCATAATGACAGGATTAAATATACACATAACATTATTAACCTTAAATATAAATGGGTTAAATCCCCCAATTAAAAGACACAGAAATGCAGGCTAGATGAAAAGTTAAGACCCATCAGTGTGCTGCATTCATAAGACTCATCTCATGTGCAAAGACATACATAGGCTCAAAATAAAGGGATGCAGGAAAATTTACCAAGCAAATGGAAAACAGAAAAAAGCAGGGGTTGCAATTCTAGTTGCTGACAAAAGACACTTTCAACAAACAAATATTAAACACACACACACACACACACACACACACACACACACAAAGAAGGGCATTATATAATGGTAAAGGATTTAATTCAAAAAGAAGAGCTAACTATCCTAAATATATATGCACCCAATACAGGAGCACCCAGATTCACAAAACACATTCTTGGAGACCTCCAAAGAGACTTAGACTCCCACACAATAATACGGGGAGACTTTAACACCACACTGTCAATATTAGACAGATCATGGAGACAGAAAATTAACCAAGATATTCAGGGCCTACACTCAGCTCTGGATCAAGCAGTCCTGATAGATATCTACAGAACTCTCCACCCCAAACAACAGATACACATTCTAGTTTGTGCCAAATGGCAATTACTCTAAAATTGATCACATAATTTCAAGTAAAACACTCCTCAGAAAATGCAAAAGAACTGAAACCAAAACAGTCTCTCAGACCACAGCTCAATAAATTTAGAACTCAAGATTAAGAAACTCATTCAACACCACACAATTACATGGAAAATTGAACAACCTGCCTCTGAATCACTCCTGGGTAAATAATGAAATTAAGGCAGAAATCAAGAAGTTTTTTTAAACTAGTGAGAACAAAAGACAATGTACCAGAATCTCTGGGATGCAACTAAGGCAGTGTTAAGAGGGAAATTTATATCACTAAATGCCCACGTCAAAAAGCTAGAAAAATCTGAAGTTGACATCCTAACATCACAACTAAAAGAACTAGAGAGCTAAGAGCAAACAAACCCCAAAGTGAGCTGAAGACAAGAAATAACCAATTTCAGAGCAGAAATGAATAAAATAGAGACACAAAAAACCTTCAAAAAAATCAACAAATCCGAGCTGTTTTTTGAAAAAAAAAACTAATAAAATAGACCACTGACTAGACTAATAAAGAAAAGAGACTATTCAAATAGACACAATCAGAAACGATAAGGGGGATGTCACTACTGATGCACAGAAATACACACAACTATCAGAGAATACTATAAACATCTCTATGTACATAAACTAGAAAATCTAGAAGAAATGGATAAATTTCTGGATGCATACACTCTCCCAAGACTAAACCAGGAAGAAGTTGAATACCTGAAGAGACCAGTAATGAATTTTTTTAATTGAGGCAGTAATAAATGGCCTACCAACCAAAAAATCCCCCAGGAGCAGATGGATTTACAGCTGAATTCTACCAGAGGTACAAAGAGAAGCTGGTATCATTTCTTCTGAAACTATTCCAAACTTTTAAAAAGAAGGACTCCTCTCTAACGCACTGTATGAGGCCAGCATCATCCCGATACCAAAACCTGGCAGAGATACAAAGAAAAAGAAGAAAACTTCAGGCCAATATCCCAGAAGAATATCAATGCAAAAAACCCTCAATAAAATACTGGCAAACAAAATCCAGCAGCACGTCAAAAAGCGTATCCACCAAGATCAAGTCTGCTTCATCCCCGGGATGCAAGGTCATTTCAACATATGTAAATCAATATATGCAATTCATCACATAAACAGAACTAAAGACATAAACCACATGATTATCTCAATCGACCCAGAAAAGCCCTTCGGCGAAATTCAACATCTCTTCATTAACACTCTCAATAAAGTAGGCAATGAAGGAACATACCTCAAAACAATTAGAGCCATTTCTGATAAACCCAAAGCCAATATCACACTGAATAAGCAAAAGGTGGAAGCATTCTCCTTGAAAGTTGCCACAAGACAAGGAAGTAAGGAAGTCAAATTGTCTTTGTTTCAGATGACATGATCCTATATCTAGAAAACCCCATCATCTCAGCCCCAAAGCTCCTTAAGCTCATAAGCAACTTTGGCAAAGTCTCAGGACACAAAATCAATGTGCAAAAGTCATAAGCATTCCTATACACCAACAAGAGACAAGTGGAGGGCTAAATCATGAATGAACTCCCATTCACAAGTACTACAAAAAGAATAAAATACCTAGGAATACAGCTAATAAGGGAAGTGAAGGACCTTCTCAAGGAGAACTACAAGCCACTGCTCAAGGAAATCAGAGAGGACACAAATGGAAAACATTCCATGCTCATGGATAGGAAGAATTAATATTGTGAAAATGGTCATACTGGGAAAAGTAGTTTATAAATTAAATGGTATTCCCATTAAACTACCATTAACATTCTTAACAGAATTATAAAAAAAAACTATTTTAAAATTGCTATGAAACCAAAAAAGAGCCTGTATAGCCAAGACAATCCTAAGCAAAAATAACAAAGCTGGAGGCCTCACACTACCTGACTTCAAACTATACTACAAGGCTATAGTAACCAAAACAGCATGTTACTGGTACCAAAACAGACATATAGACCAGTGGAACAGAATAGAGACCTCAGAAGTAACACCACACATCTACGACCATCTAATCTTCAACAAACTTGACAAAAACAAGGCATAGAGAAAGCATTCCCTTTTTAATAAAAATGGTGCTGGGAGATCTGGCCAGCCCTTTGCAGAAAATTGCATCTGGACCCCTTCCTTACACCTTATACAAAAATTAACTCAAGAAGGATTAAAGACTTAAATGTAAAACCAAAAAAAAAAAAAAAAAAAAAGCCCTAAAAGAAAATCTAGGCAATACCACTTAGGATATAGGCATGGGCAAAGATTTCATTATGAAGATGCCAAAAGCAATTGCAACAAAAACAAAAATTGACAAGTGGCATCTAATTAAACTAAAGAGCTTCTGCACAGCAAAAGAAACTATCATCAGAGCAAACAGACAACCTACAAAATGGGAGAAAAGTTTTGCAATCTCTCCATCTGGCAAAGGTCTAATATCCAGAGTCGACAAAGAACTTAAACAAATTTTCAAGAAAAATAAAACATTAAAAAGTGGGCAAAGGACATGGACACAGACAATTCTCAAAAGAAGACATTTATGCAGCCAACAAACATATGAAAAAAGTGTAACATCACTGATCATTAGAAAAACGCATATCAAAACCACAATGAGATACCATCTCATGCCAGCCAGAATGGCAATTATTAAAATGTCAAGAAACAACAGATGCTGGCAAGGAACAGAGCAATCGGAATGCTTTTACGCTGTTGGTGTGAATGTAAATTTGTTAAACTATTGTGGAAGACAGTGTGGTGATTCCTTAATGATCTAGAACCAGAAATACCATTAACCCAGCAATTTAATTACTTGGTATATACCCAGAGGAATATAAATCATTCTAGGCTGGGTGCAGTTGCTCACACCTGTAATCCCAGCACTTTGGGAGGCCAAGGAGGGCAGATCACAAGGTCAGGAGATTGAAACCATTCTGGCTAACACAGTGAAATCCCATCTCTACTAAAAAATACAAAAAATCAGCCAGGTGTGGTGGTGGGTGCCTGTAGTCCCAGCTACTCGGGAGGCTGAGGCAGGAGAATGGCATGAACTCAGGAGGCAGAGCTTGCAGTGAGCCAAGACAGCACCACTGTACTCCAGCCTGGGTGACAGAGCAAGCCTCAGTCTCAAAAAAAAAAAAAAAAAAAGGAATATAAATCATTCTATTATAAATATACATGCACGTGTATGTTCATTGCAACACTATTTACAATAGCAATGACATAGATCAACCTAAATACCCATCAATAATAGAGTGGAGAAAGAAAATGTGGTACATATACACCATGGAATACTATGCAGCTATAAAACAGAAGGAGATTGTATTGGTCTGTTCTCATGCTACTAATAAAGGCATAACCAAGATTGGGTAATTTATAAAGGAAAGAGGTTTAATTGACTCACCGTTCCACATGGCTGGGACGACTCACAATCATGGTGGAGGGAAAGAGGAAGCAAGACACGTCTTATAAGGCAGCAGGCAAGAGTACGTGTGCAGGGGAACTCCCATTTATAAAACCATCAGATCTCATGAGACTTATTTGCTATCATGAGAACAGCACAGGAAAGACCCGTCCCCATGATTCAATTATTTCCTACTGGATCCTTCCCATGATATGTGGGGATTATGGGAGCTATAATTCAAGATGAAATTTTGGTGGGGACACAGCCAAACCATATCAGAGACATGTCCTTTGCAGAGACATGGATAGAGATAGAAGCCATTATCTTCAGCCAACTAATGCAGGAACAGAAAATCGAACACTGTAAGTTCTCACTTATAAGTGGGTGCTGAACGATGAGAATACATGGACACAGGGATGGGAACAACACACACTGGGGCCTGTTAGGAGTCCAGGGGGAGAGAGAGCATCCAGAAAAATAGTAGAAAATGCAGAATTTTTTACTGTATCAAATAAATATTTAGTCATTAATATGGTTAGGCTTTGTCTCGCCACCCAAATCTTGTCTTGAATTGTAAACCCCAAGTGTTGAGGGAGGAACCTGATGGGAGGTGATTGGATCATGGGGTTCCATGATCCCCCACGCTGTTCTCATAAAAGTGAGGGAGTTCTCATGAGATCTGATGGTTTTATAAATGGCAGTTTCCCCTTGGCTTCTCTCTTTCTTTCTGTATCACCTGCAACCATGTAAGATGTGCCTACTTCCCCTTCCGCCATGATTGTAAGTTTCCTGAGGCCTCCCTAGCCATGTGGAACTGTGAGTCAATTAAACTCCTTTCCTTTATAATTACCCAGTCTCTGGCAGTTCTTTATAGCAATGTAAAAACAGACTAATATACTCATATACATAGAGAGAAAAAAAAAAAAAAGAAAGAAGCCAAATAAACTAAATAAGTCAATATACTACTAACAGACATAATTTCTGATGCTAACATTTGTGGTAGTGAAATTATTAACTTTTAGTTTTACTTTTCAGTACATGAGTGTGGCCTTTGGAGATGGATTATCTGGATGCAGGTTCATATCCCAGCTCTATTTCTTACTGTCTGTGTGACTGTGAGCAAGTTACACAACCTCCCTAAAACTCTGTAAATTAGAAAACATAGACCAGTGAGTAAAAGTAGTAATAATGAATGTTTTAACATATGTAGTGTAACTCAAATAAAGGTCTTAGCATGGTGTCTGACATAGACTAAACACTTATTACATTATGAAAGTGAATATTAGTTATAAAGAATGCAATTATTATTACCAATTGACAATTTTTTGTAATTACAAAAAATAAGTAAAATTGATAATAAAAATGTGGAGGCTGAAACTCAGGTAAGGAGTCTATCTGTTAGGGCCCAAATGAGGATGTATGAGTGAAAAGACAACTACACAGTGACATCTAATAGCAAAAAGATTCTATTTCTGAAAAAAAATAGAGTTTTATCTTCTCTCTAAGAAATAAAAAATTTATGCAAATCAGCATCAAGTTCAGAAATGCACACCTCACAACACGGAGGACATGTGTCCACCAGGGCATGCAAAGAATGGGTATTCCTGGGCAGCTCAACGCGAGCAGAGAATGTCTCCACGTAACTTTTGAAGAAGGCTAGAAATAATGAGCCGTATTTGTTATCTATTGCTGTGTAACAAGTTGCCCCAAAACACAGCAGACTAAAACAAAACACATGTATTTTATGGCATCTCCAAGTCAGGGTTCTCCAGCTCAGAATCTCTAACAAGGCTACAGTCATCTCAAGGCATGATTAGGAAGAATATCATTCTAGCTGACTCTTATGGTTGTGGCAAGATTCATTTTCTTGCAAGCTGTTGGAATGAATCTGAGTTGCTCACAGGCTGTTAGCCAGAGATTTTTCCTTGGTTCTTTGCCACATGGACATCTTTATTGAAAAATCTCACCACATAGCAGCTCGCATCATCAGAGCAAGCTAGAGAGCAAGAAAGAGTATCAGCAAGTTAGCAGGTATTAGGAAGAAAGGAGTCACAGTCTTTCATAACCTAATCAGGGAGGTAACACTCCAACACATTTGCCATGTCCTGTTTGTTAGAAGCAAGTCACTGGGTCTAAACCGCCTTCAAAAGGAGAAGTTCATAAATGCCAGAGGAGAAAGGGATAGATCATTGGGAGTCATGTTAGAAGCTGCCTCTCACAGTCTTATCCTCTATTCCCACTTATACCTGTCCCTTCCACATACAAAATACTTTCAGCCCCTGCTATGATCTCCAAAAGTCTCATCCCACTACACCATCAGGTCAAATATCAGAGGCTTAACTTCAAAATCACGCCTATGTGTCTATGAGGATCCTCAGATGTAGTTCCTGGAATACACTTCTCCATCTGTAGATCTGAAAAACTAAAGGGACAAGATACCTGCTCCAGCACACCCAAACACTTAGCGCCGGGACAAGCATAAAATAACCATTTTAGATACTCCTGTTCAAAAGGGGGGAAAACAGAAGACAGAAAAAGTCCACAGCAATTCAGAAAAACAGCTGGAGAAACGTTGCAAATTCCTTTATCAGGTTTCAAGTCCTGGGAAAACTTTTCCATGGCTCTCAGCTCTAACCTTCGAGTACTTGGTTTGTTTCTCTGAGTCTTCATCTATTTTTCATAAAAGATAGTACATGGTTGTGGATAAATTGCTCTCTCATCTAGCTTCCTGACAGTAGTATTTGGGGGAATATAGTTCTTCTTTTCATTTTGCCCTCTCTCTGCCCCTTTCAGTTGAAACTAGCAATATACCTGCTAATACAGTTTTCTCAAAAATTTTGTGAGCCTCCTGTGAATCTTACTGGGGTTAAATCTACTTTAAAAAGCCACAACCACAAACGTCTTTGAGAAAAGTCCTTCTGTATCTTGAGTTCCTGCTGAGATAGCTGAGGGACAATGTTCTTAAGCTTCCTAGAGACTACACTGCTTGCCTGAGGGAATCTGTGAGATGTATCCTGAATCCCTTTGTGTGACTGAATATTAATTCAATTTATTTTTCTAAGTATAAGAATAGTTACACCCTCAACTTTTCTCCTAGGCCAGGATTATCTCCAGCCCATGGTTTTTCTGACAGTTCTCTGATACCATTTCTTAATTTTAGAATTTTTTGCTGCCTGGAGGAGCTGCTAATTTCTCAAAATTATTAATTTATATCTTCTTATTGTTTAATAGTCATTTCAATTTCTCTTTCTTTCTCTCATATTTTACTATAAGCAGTGAGAAGAAATCAAGCATGACCTATAATACTTTTCTTGGAAATCTTTTCAGCTAAGTCACCAAGTTTATTAGGCAAATATTCCCCTTTACACATAACTGTAGACAGCAATGTCATTAATCTTTTGCTAGTCCACAACAGGGATCCACTTTCTTCTATTTTCCAATAACATGGTCCTCACTTTCTGTTGACCCTCACTGACAGTATCTTCGAAGTCCAAATTTCTACTAACAACTGTTCCAGGCAGTCTGGCTTTCTTTTCATGATCTTCAACCTTCCTCCAGCATCCACTCAGTGCCCAGTTCCCATGTATTCCCACATTTGTAGGCGTTTGTTATGAAGAACCCCACTCTCAGTACCAAAGCCTGTATTAATTATTAATGGCTGCATAACAAATTACTCCAAAACTTAGTGGCTTAAAGCAATAACATGTATCATCTCATACTGTGGGTCAGGATTCTGGATGCACTTATCTAGGTCCTCCAGCTCAGGGTCTCTCACAGGGTTGCAGTCATCTCATGGCTCAACTGGGAAGGATTTGCTTCCCAAATCACTCACATGGTTGTTGGTGGCAGGATTCAGTCTTGCATGGGCTGTTGGATAAGGACCTCAGTTCCTCAAAAACTTTCGGCCAGATGTCTCTCTCTATTCCTTACCAAGTAGGCCTTCTCATTGCATAATATGGCAGCTTGCTTCATTAAGTGAGCAAGTAAGAGAGCAAAAGAGAGTACCAGTAAGGAAGAATTCTAGTAAAATGAAAGTCCATACCTTTTTGTAACGTAAGCATGGAAAATGCACATATCACTTTTGATGTATTATACTTATTAGAAACAAGTCACTAGATCCAGATCACACTCAAGGAGAGGGTGCTGTACAAAGGCATGAATACTAGGAGTCATTGGGAACCATGTCTAAAGCTCTGTACCTCAAGAGTCCCAGTTGGTGGCCAACCACAGCAGCTACCTAAACTGATATGATGAATGGAATCCATTTAGGAGAATACCTATTTAAAACAATCATTCAAGCTTAGGCATAGTTGATATTTGATAACTGACAAGAATTAAAGCAAATGTTTCTTAATGCTATTCTTTTTGTGAAACTGAACTAAAAACAGAGAAAATCTGCCTGACATCTAATTAAGAGGGCATGGTTCGTTAAATACTGCAATGTTAATAAGCTAAGTCTCTAACTTAATATACCTTTTCATCTCTCTGCTTTTGCCAAAATAAAATGAAAAGCTAAATGAAAAATGACGTAGGATAAGTGTTTATAAACTGTTCATTTACCTGATAAGAGGAACATTAGGAATGAAAGGATAGAGAGCAACCCTTGCCCATAGTAAAGCTTCAAAAAGTAATACATACAGCTAATTTTCCTATGTGAAAAATTCTGGCCAGATGTCATCCAGAATTCCCTGGAAGAAGGTAAGCACTGAGTAACCAAGATGTGGACAAGTATTCTCACAGCTATATCAAACAGGCAAGCAAACAAACAAAAACACTAGCCCTAAAGACTAAAAATTCAGCAGTGTTAAAGCCTTTCATTTATGCCAGTGGAGATACTAGTTATTGAAGGACTCATCAGTATTACAGTCAATCCAAGCAAACTCCCAACTCTATCTAAAGATTGGGATGCATTGTGATCATTTGTATATTTGGAGAGAACAGGCCTGACTTTGAACTCTAGCTTTGCTACTTAAAGGGTATGAGACCATTTAGGCAGATATTTAGCCTTTCTGAACTTTGGAGAGTTCATCTGAAATAAATGCAAAATGCCCCAGTGCAGAACATGGTGTATTATCATATGCTCAATAAACGATAGATATGAATGACAGTGCAGGCTTCTAGAGCATGAGTTTCACCATCAGACACAAGTTTTAGTTCTGTTATTTTCTGTGAAATTTTAGGCAAAAAAAAAAAAAAAGGAAATGCGATGTGTTTTAGTTTCTGTTTTCTCATCTTGAAGGGATATAGTAATATATATGTAGGAGGTTACTATAAGGATAAAATGAATATATATTGTACAAATGTATGCAGTGCCTGACATGTGGTAAGTCCTCAGAAAACTGTTGTTAGTCTTCTAATGACTGAGTAAAACCAAATTAATTTGATGTAGAATTAGCATGATATTCCAAAATGAATTATAAAAGACATTGTGAGAATTCATAATTGATGATGAATTGGCCAAACAAAAAATGTTTCTAGATTAAAAGCAAAGAAGTGAAGGCATTAGAGAGTTGGGAGAAAAAATAACAATCAAAAGCATGATTCACTAAAATTAAAGGAGTTGATTAGTTAATAAGAACACATGTAGTATATGGGCCTTTGAAGGTCAGCACCAAATCTAAATACCTTCCGTTTATGTGTTAGCTCCCACAATAAAGATGCTGAAAAGCTGATCAAATAGATATTGTGTCATTCAGAGTTGACTTAAGACCAGTGGTTGCTCTGGGAAGGCTAATGATTTGGCACCTCTTATACAATATTTTCTTTAAATATTTACATCCTTTTTTATGGAAACTGAAAGGAAAGAAGCTGATTTTTTCATTAATAAAAACTGTATATGAAAGCAGTCGCTTACCTCACTAGCTATGGAAAGGTATACATATTGTATAGTGTATATTGATACATATTATATAATGTATATTTTGAAAAGTAACAGCAAAATGTTTCTTACCTTTTCTGTAATTTTCTCTCTTAATTTTTTAAAATAATTTTCTAAATGAGACAATATCTTTGGAGGAAAATTAAGGGTTTAACATTTACATAATTAAACTAAATCACACAGTCCTGGTAAGCAAAACAACATGCATTATTGATTTTCAGAACTGAGCTGATGGTGAGCTCATGTGTGATTCACAAAAGTGCTCAACACAGACAGGTTGACACCAGTGAGGAGTGACACCAATTTACATTTTGCCAATTTATACCAGCGATGTTTCAGTTCCCCTTTTAGATCTGCATCCTAGGTAGATACTCAGCTTGCCTTCTCATTAATATGGCTCTGAATTTTACTCCAAATTCTGTGGGTTGCTGAAACATGATGAAAAAATATTTCAGGGATATGACTCTTCTAGAAAAAGTGATCCTAAAGGCAACACTTCATAGGAAATTCCTGCCATTGGGTATCAAGAGGTGCTGCAGGTTAGCCTGCAGGAAGAAGGCATTAGAAAGGCAATAACTCTTACAGTAACCACAGTAATTAAGCTGGGTCAGCTCACCCTCCATTGAGTACTGAAAATGAATCCACTGCTTTTGTGGTATTCTCTTTTTCCCAGAGTGATTCCATGGCTGAGCAGGACAATCTTCCTAAGTGGAGAAAAAATATTCCCCGTTCCTCAGACCAATGTGCACCTAGGTTGACATTGATTTTTCAGATTATTTTGCATTGCCATGGTAATTAGGGGGCAAGAATGAGTGGTTTGACATAAATTCCTATGACGAAAGATTGGTAATCACTAAGATAAAATGTGCTAAGGTTTGGGAAAAAATACATCAATAAATATACTTTCCTCTTATTCTCTTCCAAATATTTAATAAAAATTAGAATGTGTTTCCCAACGCTCAAATCCCCATTCTTTATTTCTCTGAATTAATTGTCTCTGATTTTCAGTTGCTAGTTTATGCAGGGGGAAAAATCAGGTTCAAAAGATTTCACATTAATCTGTTTTCAACAGTAGAATATCTTTTTGACATTCAGAAGGAAAGTGGAAAGGAAATGACAACAGCGTAAACATGTTCCCATGTTCCCTGAACTATATGCCAGTATCCAAACTGAGTTTAGTGAGGTTAGTCCTAAGCTTAGGGAGATTTAGTGTGTGTCTGTGTGTGTGTGTACATATATATTAACAGGTAAAGGCTCTGATATGGTTTGTCTTTGTGTTGCCACCCAAATCTAATGAATTGTGATCCTGAGTGTTAGAGGTAGGTCTTGTTGTGTGATGATTGGATAATGCGGCAGACCTCCCCCTTGCTATTCTTGTGATAATGAGTTTTCATGGGATCTGGTTGTTTAAAAGTGTGTAGCACTTCCCCCTTCAATCTCTCCTGCTCCACCAAAGTAGGATATGCTTGCTTCCCCTTTGCCTTCTACCACAATCTTGAGGCCTCCCTAGCCATGCTACCTGTACAGCCTGCAGAACTGTGAGTCAGTTAAACCTCTTTTCTTCATAAATTACCCAGTCTCAGGTAGTTCTTTACAACAGTGTGAGAATGGACTAATACAGAGTATTGGTACTGTGAGTGAGGCATTGCTATAAGGATGCCTGAAAATCTGAAAGGAGCTTTGGAACTGGGTAATGGAAAGAGGTTGGGACAGTTTGGAGGGATCAGAAGAAGAATAGGATGATGAGGGAAAGTTTGGAACTTCCTAGAGACTTGTTAAATGGTTGTGACCAAAATGCTGATAGTGATATGGACAGTGAAGCCAAGGCTGAGCTGGTCTGAAATGGAGATGAGGAACTTATTAGAAACTGGAGTAAAGGTCACTCTTGCTATACTTTAGTAAAGAGACTAGTGGCATTGTCCCCTCACTCTAGAGATCTGTGGAACTTTGAACATGAGAGAGATGATTTAGGGTTTCTGGTAGAAGAAATTTCTAAGCAGCAAAGCATTCAAGATGTGTCTTGGCTGCTTCTCAAACCCTAACTTATTTGCATAAACAAAGAAATAACCTGAAACTAGAACTTATATTTAAAATAGAAGCACAGCATGAAAGTTTGGAAAATTTACAGCTGGCTATGCAGTAGAAAAGAAAAACCCACTTTCTAAGGAGGAAATTCAAGGCTGTAGAAATTTGCCTAAGTAAAAAGGAGCCAAATGTTGATAGCCAAGACAATGGGGAAAATGCCTCCAGAGCATGTCAGAGACACTCATGGCAGTCCCTTCCATCACCAGCCTGAAGGCCTAGGTGGGAAAAATGTTTCTGTGGTCCGGCCCCAGGG
The DNA here is from genome assembly GCF_002776525.5 of Piliocolobus tephrosceles. Classification (NCBI taxonomy): domain Eukaryota; kingdom Metazoa; phylum Chordata; class Mammalia; order Primates; family Cercopithecidae; genus Piliocolobus; species Piliocolobus tephrosceles. The sequence continues at coordinate 165,911,287 of NC_045437.1, forward strand.
CCCTGTTCCTTTGTGCAACCTCAGGACATGGTGTCCTGCATCCCAGCAGCTCCAGCTCTAGTTGTGGCTAAAAGGGGCCAAGGTACAGCTTGAGCCATTGCTTCAGAGGATGCAAGCCCCAAGCTTTGGCAACTTCCATGTGGTGTTGGACCTTCAGGTGCACAGAAGTCAAGAATTGAGGTTTGGGAGCCTTTGCCTAGATCTCAAACAATGTATGGAAATACCTGGATGTCCAGGCAGAAGTCTACTGTAGGGGCAGGGCCCTCATGGAGAACTTCTCACAGGGTAGTGTGAAGGAGAAATGTGGGGTTGGAGCCTCCAGACAGAATGCTCACTGGGGTACTGCTTACTGAAGCTGTGAGAAGATGGCCACAGTCCTCCAGACCCCGGAATTGTAGATCCATCAACAGCTCATATCGTATGCCTGGATAAGCCACAGGCACTCAATGTCAGTTCATGAAAGCAGTCGCAGGGGCTGTACACTGCCAAGCCACAGAGGCAGAGATGCCCAAGGCCATGGTAGCCTACACCTTGCATCAGTGTACCGTGGATGTGAGACATGGATTTGAAGGAGATTATTTTGGAGTTTTAAGATATAATGACTGTCCTGCTGGGTTTCAGAATTGCAGGGGGCCTGTAACTCCTTTGTTTCGGTCAATTTCTCCCTTTTGGAATGGGAGCATTTACCCAATGCCTGTACCCCCATTGTATCTTGGAAGTAACTGACTTGTTTTTTTGTTTTACAAGTTCATAGGCAGAAGGGACTTGCCTTGTCTCAGAAGAGGCTTTGGAATTGGACTTTTGTATTAATGCTGAAATGTGTTAATACTTTGGGGGATTGTTGGGAAGGCGTGATTATGTTTTGAAATGTGAGAAGGACATGAGATTTGGGAAGGGCCAGGGACAGAATGATATGGTTTGGCTCTGTGTCCCCACCCAAATCTCATGTTGAATTGTGATCCCAAATGTTGGAAGTGGAGCCTGGTGGGAGGTGACTGAATCATGGGGCAGATTTACCCCTTGCTGTTCTCAGGATAATGACTGAGTTCTCATGAGATCTGGTTAAGTGTGTAGAACCTTCCTATTTGCTCTCTTCTTTCTGCTTCCAGCCATGTAAGATGTGCCATCTTCCCCTTCACTTTCCACCATGATTGTAAGTATCCTGAGGCCTCTTCCTCAGCCATGCTTCCTGTATAGCTTATGGAACTATGACTTAATTAAACATTTTTCATAAATTACCCTCTCTCAGGTAGTTCTTTTTAGCAATGTGAGAACAGTCTAATTTAGGCTCCTTTATCATCAAACAAAATTATCTTCTTATTGCATTTGCTGGGTGCTACTGCTGGAAATTTTGGCCTGCTAGTACTGTTGCAAGGCACTTCCATCAAACTGTATCCCACCCAGTGTACTGTATCCTATATGATAGGATGAGGACTCTTATAAAAGAAACCCTGGAAAGCTGTCTTGCATCTTCCACAATGTGAGGACACATTGAGATGATGCTGTTCTATGAACCAGGAAGTGGGCCTTTCCTAAGCACTGAATCTGCTGTTGCCTTGATCTTGGACTTACTAGCTTCTAGAACTGTGAAATAAATTTATGTTCTTTATAAGTTATCCAGTTTTTGAAATTTTGTTGTAGAAGTCTGAATGGACTAAGACAATACTGGTTTCATGGAAGAGTTAAGGGGTGCTGGAAATTCAATTTAATTCATCCCATTTTACTCTAACAGTGTTTATTTCCACAATCCTGTCAGATTCAGTTTTAAAATACTTAGCTTCTTAAAGAAACTCTCTGCCTTTCAAAAATTGTATGAATTAATACCATTTTGATTTACCGTGAATTGTTTGATAGCCTTGGTACTTTTACCCTGATAACTATTAGTGAGAAAACATTGACAGAGGGAGCACCAAGGCCCTCAATAAACATTTTGGGTTCTTGATTAACATTTCAATCACCAACCTCAGCAGTATTTGAGCTTTCTCTGGGAACTAAGTCTGAATCTTTTGAGAGTGATTTTTTAAAATTATTTTCAATTTTTGATACAATTAAGGCAAGGGCAAGGTTTTGTGAATACAGAACATATATGATCTATTTTTTGCCAAGCCTCTTCCAAAGATAAGAGAAACTGAGATAAATTGTGTGCCCAGAAACTCCATTCTAAGAGACAGTCCTCTACCAAACAGCAAATATGAGCAAGATATAGCCTTTGGATCATCTCACATGGTTTTCTGATTTTTTTCCTCCAGTGTGGACAACCAAGGCTCCTTTGTCATCAAGCAAAATTATCTTCTTACTGCCTTTGCTGGGTCCTACTGCTGAAGAATTTGTTATCTTAGTATCTTTGCAATGCACTTCTCTCCAACTGTATCCTACTCAGTGTATTGCTGCCAAGTTTGTGGGCTTCCTGTCAGCTACCCCCATCTCATACCATGACCACTCTCCTTATTCCCACCTTTTCCATCCTTCGACTGCCCCCTATCCCCTTACTGGTCTGTTCTGAATGGGAATCTGAGGTCAACCTGAATTGCTCATTGCTTGGTCCTGGGTCAGATCCCCTCAAACAAATGTTCTAACTGATGCTCAGCACTCTTTAGTTCTCTGGCTTTATGACAAGATGAATGACTCTTTTACTGGACCAAGTAGACCCCAAGCCCTCACTGGAAGACTTTGCTAAGAAAGTTACTTTAAGGGCATCTGTTTGACAATGACTTCTGTGACCCTAGCTGTCTTAAAGTGTAGTGGAACACAGCTTAGCTCATTCATAAAAACTCACAATGACACATCTCTTTCATCTATACACTATCTGTGTAGATAATCCCTCCAAGATAAGGATTTCTATTTTAGCCTCACCAAATTATTACGGGAAAATCAAGATCTCTGTAACCAAACATATACATATATGCCTATCGCAGATTGTATTTTCAAAACATGGCTACAAAAAAAATCCCATCCTACATGCTCTTCTAAAATCTTACCATTTTCTCATAAAGATATAGAGTCTAGTTCCTCTTCCCTTCAAACTCATGAGGCTATGTCTTTCTTGTAACCAATAGAATGGAAGTGACACCAAATGACTTTGGAGGTTAGGTCATAAAAGACAATGGTGCTTCTGTCTTATTAGCTGAACTAGTCAGTCTTGATATCTTCAACTGCCATGTAAGCAGTCCAATGACTCTGTGACTGTCATGCTGTTAGGCACTCCAACAGCCCATGCAGAAAGACCCCTAGGGAGGTCCTGAGCCTACCTAAGGAGAATGATATGCCCAACCATTGCCCAGCTATTCCAGTTCCAGTCACAATTTGACTGCAATCCCAAGAAAAGCAGAACCGTAATTTCCCAGCTAAATCCTTCCAGATCCTTCCAGAGTTTCTGATCTACAGAAATGTTGAGAGATAACAAAATGATTGTGTTGTCTTAAGACACTAAATTTTGAAATGATTTACTACATGGCAATAGCTAATGTTATGGCCTGCATGATGTATTCCTCCCAAATTCATATGCCAGAACCTAATCACCAATGGGCTTTTATTAGGAGGTGGTGCCTTTGGGTGGTGATTGGCACCCTTATAGAAGAGACTCCAAAGATGTAGCTAGCACCTTTCACCATGTGAGAACATAGAAAGTACCATCTAAGATGAAGCAGGCCCTCACCAGAAAGTCAATCTGCTGGCACCTTGATTTTAGACTTCCCAGTCTTCAGAACTGTGAGAAATATTTGTTGTTTATTAACCATCCAGCTTATGATGTTTGTTTTTGCAGCCTGAATGTACTAAGACAGGTAACTAGAACAAGGCCTGTATTAGTTGGCTCAGGCTGCCATAACAAGATACCACAGACTAGGTGGCTTAAATAAGAAATCCATTTTCTCATGGTTCTGGAAGCTAAAGTCCAAGATCAAGGTTATGGCCAATTCAATTTTGGTAAGGTATTTTTTTCCCAGCTTGCAGAAAGTCACCCTCTTGTTATGTTTCACATGACTTTTTCTCTATTCCTGCATGTGGAGAGAAGGAGAGAGAGGGAGGGAACTCAGGGGAGGGAGAGAGCATGCAAGTGAGCTATCTCTCTCTAGTGTCTCTTCTCATAAGAATACTATTCCTATGGGATGAGGGACCCATCCTTATGATCTCATTTAACTTTAATTACTTCCTTAGAGACCCAATCTCCAAATACACCCCCCAACCTATGAATTTTGGGGGATGCAAACATTCAGTTTATAATAATGCCTGAGTTCAAATTACAGTTCTACCACTGTAAAATTGACTTAGCCCAAACAATTCACTTAACTTATCTGAGCTTCAATTTTCTTTTGTATAAACATAGAAATAATATTCCTATCTCATCCAATTTTTTTCAGAGTTAAGTGAGAACAAGTATGAATATTTTATTCATATCTGGAGAGTGTAGATGACAAACCCCAGACCTTTTTGGTTAGCTGTCCTCACTGCCTTCTGTTCTCTCAATAAATAGGGGCTCTGGGACATCCCACAAGTAAGTTCTCACTTCTGTTGGGCTAGTTAGTGGCTAACACCTTATTAAAGAATCACAAGTTCACTTAAAAACATATAATAATACATAGTAGGGACCAGGCGCAGTAGCTCAAAACCGGTAATCCCAGCACTCTGGGAGGCCGAGGTGGGTGGATTGCCTGAGGTTGGGAGGTCAAGATCAGCCTGGCCAGCATGGTGAAACCCTGTTCCTACTAAAAATACAAAACTTAGCTGGGCATGGTGGAAGGCGCCTGTAATCCCAGCTACTTGAGAAGCTGAGGCAAGAGAATTGCTTGAACCCAGGTGGCAGAGGTTGCAGTGAGCTGAGATTGTGCCATTGCACTCCAGTCTGGGCAACAGAGCAACAGGTCTAGGAGAAGAGTCCTTTCTACTTTAGTGTCCAAGGTTAGGGTTGGTGGGAAAAGGGGGCTCCCCTCTCCTAAGCTGCTAAATATTGAAAATCAAAATAATCTGTGTAAGTTATAGCAATTAAGAGATAAGTCTGGAAAGGGGAAAGATACCTATTAGGTTATGTAGCATGAGAGTGTAGAGCATGACATATATGGAGAGGGAAGAAGGAAGGAGGAGTCAGAAGAAAAGCAAGTAAAAAATAAAATCACAAAAGTGACTCCACTGAAAAATCCAGCTTGTGTCTTTGCATCCTACTTAATTAAAATTATATATGTGTTTGTATATGCATATACAAAGAAGTAACTGAAAGGATGATCACTCAAATATTGATGGTAGTTATGTCAAAGTAGGATTACAGATATAATTCTTTTTTTCTTTGTTTCTTACACTTATACATTGTTAGATTTTATACTAAGTTTCGGTAAACAAAATATTTGTCAATAAAATAACTACTTTTTAAAATCATTATTATTATACTTTAAGTTCTAGGGTACATGTGCATAACGTGCAGGTTTGTTACATATGTATACTTGTGCCATGTTGGTGTGCTGCACCCATCAACTCGTCAGCACCCATCAACTCATCCTTTACTTTTTAAAAAGTCTTTATTTAAAAAAAAATAGTGATCTACTCACAGTACACAGTTATCAATAGCATAATTGGACTTTAATTAAGCAAAAATGCACATAGAGCAATGTGACAAATGAAAGTGTTATGGAATGAAGTTGGGGAGTCATTCTCATCACAAGATGATATTTATGTTACACTTTATCTTCCTTTTCCATTTCAGGCTTGACTCTGAAACATATACTAACCAGAGAGAAGAAAGTCCTAATGGTATGGAGCTCCCACAAGGGCAAAGATCACATCCGTCTTGTTTACTATTGCGTTACCAGCACCTACCTCATTGCCCCACTATAGTAGGCACTCAGTATAGATTTTGGGGTAGGTCTGTTATTAGAGTTCTCCAGAGAAACAGAACCTATGTGTATGATAAGATTTATTATAGAAATTGGCTTACATGATTATAGAGGCTGAGAAGGCCCATGATATGACATCTGCAAGCTGGAGAATCAGGAAAACTCATGATGTAATTCAGTCTGACTCCAAAGGCCTGATTATCTGGGTGCTGATGGAGTAAAAGTCTCAGTCTGAGTCTGAGAGTCCAAGAAGCAGTAGTGCCAGTATCCAAGAGCAGGAGCAGATCAATGTCTCAGCTCATGCAGAGAGTGAATTTGCCCTTCCTCTAAGTTTTTTGTTCTGTTCAGACCCTAAACAGATTGGTTAATGCCTGCCCACATTGGTGAGGACAATCTTCTTTACTCAGTCTACTGATTCAAATGATAATCCCATAAACACACCCAGAAATAATGCTTTATCAGCTACTGGGCAACCCTTGGCCCAGTCAAGTTTGACACACTGAAATTAACTATCACAGATTGCAAAATGTAACTCATGTTAAAACTCTGATGTACAGAGGAATGATAAATTAATTGCTTAATATATAATCGATAGGGCTTCTTCCTAAATCCCCGTCTTCTAGTAGTTCTGGCAGTGGAGTCCCCATTGGCCCAGGACCGAGGGGTCTCCAAGAATAAGACTTTCAGTGTTAAAACCAGGAAAGTCTTGGAAAGCAGGACAAGACTGTTACCCTAGAGTGGTTTGGGGAAATTGAAGGTCTAACCTGGTTAAAATTTAGTCCATCTGTTAAATTGAGTAGTTCCTTCATGTAAAACCCAGCTTTTCATTTGCAAAACATCTTTTATTCTCTCAGCCTTTTCGCTCCCCCTATCTCTTTCCCTAAGATGGAATAGTACTTGAGGGAGAGAAGGATGGCTCCTGTGACCTCAAAGGAGAGTGGGAAAATGACAGGTCATTAGATCCTTGTGGTATCACTGTGTTATTCCAGGCTCTTCTGGTCACTAATAGCTTCTGAGGCAGATGTCTGTACCACTTGAAGTGCTGAGTTCGACCTCCCTCTTGACATGATCTGAACCATGGGGCACATCCTGCTTCACTTGACCTCCCCTTGCTTCCCATTGCCTTATAGCCTTCCAAGCCTGTCACTCCTTCTATTCAGATCATTGGTGTATCCTCTATTCTCAGCCTTTAAGTCTACCTATTTCCCTCTTTTGTGACTCTTAAACGAGCATCCACACTATTTAGGAGTAGAAGATGGGGGGATTGGAAGATGAGGTGGAAATTGGGGGACTGTAGGGACACTTCATCATCACAGGTGAAAGTGTGACATTTTCAGTGCTACTCAAAGTGAGGTCTGTGGGCTGGGGCCATCTTGCAAACTCTGTTGTGCTCCACAATGAGCTAAGTACAAAAGTTTTATACTGTTGTAGAAACAACAGTATAAAAAATTAGAAAGTAATTTTTTTCTATTGAATCTAATAATTAAATAATTGTGGCTTGTATTTTATGTCTGTTTTTTATAATTTAATTTTCTCAACATGAGTTTTACTTGTATTACACAAAATAATTTATCTTTGATGGACTGGAGAAAAAATGCTAGTCCTTCACCACAGATATTTTGAGAAACACTACTTTATACTACAAGTGAATTTCAGATTAAGCTCTTTGGTATGCTTAAGAGGGCAGGAGTTGTAACTGAAAAATGTGGCAAATTATCTTGCAAGAAAATAGCCTGGCTTACACATCTATCATGTTACTGTTTAACTGTTCACATGTCCAAAATTGGCATTTTAAAATAATTTTCTATTTTTGTCTTTTTAATCATCCATAGAAATAGGACTAGGGTGAAGGTTTTATGCTTAGAAAGGCAGTAGAGGAAAACACATCAATAATTTCAAAATAGTAGCAAATTACAATTGTTTTATAAATGAATGAATGAAAGGCCACTGGTCCTGAGACATCTTATGTGAATGAAATGGCTTTAAGGAAGGAGAGGAATAGATGCAGCGGCACACTGGTAGGAGAGAGAACATCATGTAGTGTTTTGCTATTTCCCAGCTCAGCCAGAAGCGAGAGCTGTTTTTCCTTTGCTATGGAGAGAAAAAGGATGAGTCTGCTCTACTGAGGTGGTAGAATTTGCTGTTTCAAAGCATGATGGGGGTGAAGAAATTGCTAAATAGGGCAAGAGTTCTTTTTATTTTCTATCCAAAGTGTGTGTGTGTGTGTGTGCGTGTGTGTGTGTGTGTGTTGGGAGGGGAATATTACTGAAAAGGAAATATAGATAAATGCAGTACATGTTTTCATGACCTAGCTTATGTTTAATTCTTTTCCTCTGGAAAAAGTCAGTGGATGTACGTGCATACATTTAGAGCCTGAAGAACAAAACATAGGAATTCAGAGAATTTTGTGATTAATATAAGAAGCACCCAATATCTTTTTGTGGTACTAGTAAACACTGGACCTGTTTTTTTCTTTGCCTACAGTTCTATATCATCAAAAGCAGGTCAGTATTTCAAAAATCATTTTCTTATTTCATGTACACATTAAATCATTTTTTATTAGATGACTTTCTGCTTCTTATTCTTCCTTTAATTCCCTGGAGTGAAAGCACATTCAAAAGTGAATCATGTGCCTACCTAATGGCATCTCAAAACTTGGTTACACAATGAAACAACTGTAATTTATATAGACCAGAAAACTCTATAGACTTGAATGACCTGAAAAAGGAAAATAGATGATAATCAGTTTGGTTTCTCACTTAATCAAGTAAAGGTCAGAAGATATTTTTAACTTCTGAATATCTAAGTTCTCATCTGTCAGATGGAGAAATACTATCCTCTGCATTCCTCCCAGGAAGAGTTTAATACATTCCAAAAAGAACTTTCAACCATATCATTCCAATAAAATAAGTGGGAAAAATGTTTTAGTATTACTCAACAACAAAACAATGGATGGTCTGGATCTCCACATGTTGTTAAGATATAATTATGTTAATGAACTGCAGTTATCATTATTTCATCATCTTTTTTAGTGCCTATGATCAAATGGTGAAGAATTTTTAAAAAGTAAAATTTTAAAAAGAAACAGCAGTTGAGAAAATAAAAAAGCAAGCCACAGACTGGGAGAAAGTATTTCTAAAAGATGTATCAATAAGGCTCTTATTCACAATATACAAAGAATTCTGAAAACTAAATAGTAGCCTGGGCAACATGGTGAAAACTTGTCTCTACAAAAAATACAAAAATTAGCTGAGTGTGGTGGTACACACCTGTAATCCCAGCTACTTGGGACACTGAGGTGGGAGGATCGTTTGAACCCAGGAGATTGGGGCTGCAGTGAACTAGTGAAACCCTGTCTCAAAAAAGAAGAGAGAAAGAGAGAAAGAAAGAGAGGAAAGGAAGAAAAGAAAAGAAAGAAAGAGAGAAAGAAAGAAAGAAAGAAAGAGAGAGAGAGAAAGAGAGAAAGAGAAAGAAAGAGGGGAGGGAGGGAAGGAAGGAAGGAAGGACAGAGAGGGAAGGAAGGAGAGAGAGAGGGAAGGAAGGAAGTAGGAAGAAAGGAAGGAAGGAAGGAAGAAATAGTAAGAAAATGAACAACTTTATTTTTTAAAATGGGCAAAAGATCTAAACAGACTCCTCACTAATAATAATATAGAGATGGTAAATACGCATATGAAAATATGTCCAACATCTTGCTATTAGTGAATTAGAAATTAAAATAATGACAAGATGCCACAACCCACCTATTAAAATGGCCAAAATCGAAAACATGACAGCATCAAAGGCTGGTGAGGATGTGAAGCAACAGGAACTCTCATTTACTGCTGGTGAGAGTGCAAAATGGTACAGCCACTTCAGAAGAGAGCTTGGCAGTTTCTTATAAAACTAAACATACTCTTGCCATATGATCCGGCAATCCCAATCTTTGGATTTACCCCAAAGAACTAAACACTTACACACACACACACACACACACACACACAATCTGCATTTGAATGTCTGTAATGGCTTTATTCGTGATTGCCAAAACTTGGAAGATGTCTTTCAATAGGTGAATAAACTGTGGTACAACAATACAACAGAATACTATTTAGTACTTTAAAAAGAACTGAGCTATCAATTTATGAAAAGACATGGAGGGAACTTACATGCATATTGCTGAATGAAAGGTGCCAATCTGAAAGGCTACATGCTGTATGATTCTGATTCCAACTATATGACATTCTGGAAAAGGCAAACTATACAGACAGTAAAAAGATCAGTTTGTTACCTAGGGTTCAGTGGGGAGGGAGGGAAGGATAAACAGGTGGAGAAGAGAGGATTTGGGGAACAACAGTAGAACTACTCTGTATAATGCTATAAAGGTGGATATACGTCATTTATACATTTGTCCAAACCCATATAATATACAACACAAAGAGTGAACCCTGATGTAAACTGCAGACTTTTGATGATAATGATGTGCTCATGCCTGTAATCCCAGCACTTTGGGAGACCAGGGCAGGCGGATCATGAGGTCAGGAGATGGAAACCATCTTGGCTAACACGGTGAAACCCTGTCTCTATCAAAAATACAAAAAAAAAAAAAAAAAAAAAAAAACAAATCACCAGGCATGGTGCTGGGCGCCTGTAGTCCCAGATGCTGGGGAGGCTGAGGCAGGAGAATGGCAAGAACACAGGAGGTGGAGCTTGCAGTGAGCCGAGATCACGCCACCGCACTCCAGCCTGGGCGATAGAGCGAGACTCCATTTATTTATTGAAGAAAAAAAAAAGAAGAAGAAAAAACCCTAACACCACTCCTAACTGCCTTCTTTAGTCCTATGGCTGTCTTCTTGGAAGCAAGATGAATAACTTTGTTATTGACAGTGAAGTAAAATCTCACATGAAAACAAAAGAAGCAAGCATCATTTCATGAACACAAGGTGTTTCTTACTCCTTTCCCTGAAAAGGGCATTCTAAATTTAAATGTTTTCAACTTTTTCAAGAAGCTCTCATCCCTGTTCCTTTAAGTTAGATAGCTGAAACTCTCACTAATAAAGCATTTAATAGCGAGACCTTTGTCCTAGTTTTAGCTGTTGTTTTATTACACAGAGGTGATCATTGCCGGGTGAGACAGGAAAGATAAGCCCATCAAATAAAGATGGATCCGTCAATTAGTGAGAGAACAAACAGATTGCCAATTTGATCCAGATAAATTTACTTCAGAATGAGTTGAAAACCCCAAAGCCTTCAGTTAAGGTGCCATCATTTACTTCAACATTGACTAAGATTTTGAGGCTGTTTTACAAAAGAATAGTCCAATTAGAACCCTTTGTCCTCAAATGCATTTATTTACGCAGGGTGGGAGTGGAAGAGAATGCCAGGAAGAAAACGAACTTTTAAATATGGAGGAGTACATGTATGAATGTGTCTGGAATTGGTGGGTTCGTGGTCTCGCTGAATTCAAGAATGAAGCCAGGGACCCTCACGGTGAGCGTTACAGTTCTTAAAGATGGTGTGTCTGGAGTTTTTTCCTTCTGATGTTCGGATGTGTCTGGAGTTTCTTCCTTCCGGTGGGTTCCTGGTATAGCTGACTTCAGGAGTGAAGCCGCAGACCTTTGCAGCGAGTGTTACAGCTCTTTAAGCCAGTGCCTCTGGTGTTGTTTTTCCCTCCCAGTGGGTTTAGTGGTCTCGCGGGCTTCAGGGGTGAAGCTGCAGACCTTCGCAGTGAGTGTCACAGCTCATAAAGGATGGTGCAGACCCAAAGAGTGAGCAGCGTCAAGATTTATTCCAAAGAGCTAAGAAACAATGCTTCCTCAGTGCGGAAAGACACCCCAGCGGGTTGCTGCTGCCAGCTGCCACGCTCTGCTTTTATTCCCTTATCTGGCCCCACCCACATTCTGCTGATTGGTCCATGTTACAGAGCGCTGCTCAGTGTATTTACAAACCTTTAGGTAGACACAGCATGCTGATTGGTGTACTTACAATCCTTTAGCTAGACACAAAAGTTCTCTAAGTCCCCACCCCATTAGCTAGACACAGAGCGCTGATGACAAGGAGCGCTGATTGCTGCGTATACTATCCTTTAGCTAGACAGAAAAGTTCCCCAAGTCCCCACCGGTTCCAGAAGCCCAAGCGGCTTCACCTCTCACTGGCACTGGCTGCCGGACATTGCAGCACCTAGCCCGGGGAACTCCAGCCACCCAGAGGGAGCTAGTCCCAGACAACCAGGAGGAAAAGAGGGGAAGCGAGAAAGAGACGGCGACCCGCCATTGTGGCCAACGACCCCACAAAGAGGAAACGGCGGTCCAAGCGCAGGACCGGGCCACTGATCAAGCCCAGTAGGCACCAGCCGGCTGCGCCAGTGCGAGACCCACGGAGCCAGCGCCCACCCAGAACCTGCCTGGCCCGCTAGTGCGCACACAGCCCCGGCTCCGGCCAGTGCCTCTCTCTCCACACTTCCCTGCGAGCAGAGGGAGCCCGCTCAGGGGCCAGCCCCAGAGAGGGGCCCTCATAGCGCAGCAGTGGGCTGAAGGGCTCCTGGAGTGGGGCCAGAGCAGAAGCTGAGGCCAGGGAGGCCCAGAGAGCGAGCAAAGGCTGCTAGCACGTTGTCACCTCGCATGAGCACATAAGAATATCCCCATATGCATAGTTAACATGCTGAAAATATTTGTATAACCAGATAGACCATATAGTTAATAGGCTAGAAATATTTTTATGACCTGATGTATCTTTATGGCTTATTGTCTGTATGCTATTCTTTTTTTAATTCAAAGCATTTGAGAAAAATTAAATAAGGGAAAAGTTTACTTGCTGTAGAGATTGATGTTATATCTTGAAATATCTGTTCACTGAGAGTAGTTACATGCATAATTCAGTGCTATCTTAGGAAAAATCATAAATTATTAGTTTGCTCTCACATCTGGACAGCAAAATTATATATAGGAAGATTAGAGGGCAGAACTGTGTTTAGTCCCATTCTTGTTAAGTTTTATTTTTCACACACACACACAGATATATATATCCATCATTTGGCATGGAGTAGGTGATATCTGCTTTGGACTTTGCTGAGACCTTCAGGGCATCCCCATGTGGTCTGTGGATAGTTGTGGGAATTCTTGAAATTTTCAGAAGCAATGGTTCCTGAGGCTACAGTCTCCATTAGTTCTGAGAGAGAATACAAAGAGGATTATCCTCAGATCTAAACTCTTATCTCACATGGCTTGGTAACCGTGCTCGAATGTGAATTAAATATCAATAGAGTGATGGGTACATTATTTAACACAAACTGGGTCTTCACTAGAAAAAGACTATGCCTTTGCTTTAGGCCACATGAAGGTCGACTTTCTCCCTTGGGTCCGCCCAGAAGGTCTACTGGGACAGAGATGTTGGTCCACTGATATGGGATTGTGTCCAGTCTCGCTTCCCCATCACTTTCCTACCTTCCTTAGCACTATATGCTGAGATTAAGTGACCATTTTTGCTTCAGAATTCAGGAAAACCCCAGGAGCTGTATGATCAAGAGATTTTGAACTGGCTCAATTTCACTCACTAGCCAGTAACCTGTAAAGCACAAAGCAAATGGCTAGTCAACAGTCCATCTGAAAAGTTGATATTGCACAGCTTCTTGCAGTGGCTGCTGTGCGCATTTTTATTCTGAAATTCTGTTGCAGGCTTTCACAAAGCATGAATGGGAAAATAATGAGGAAGAAAAATAGTCTAATGTAGGGTGGTTTCTATCAGAAAAAGGGCAGTTAAGAATAAGAAATGGCATACAGTCACCTCAGAGGGCCTGTCTGTAGGGGGCAGACCAGCGTGTTCCCTTTCAAGGGTAAAGATAAGGGGGTCAGCTGTTGAGAAGAGAATGAGTGATGAATTGAATAAAATGTTTTAAATTTTAAAAGATTGATTCAAAAGAAGGTCTTG